>NC_056579.1:21946237-22066355 GCF_018340385.1 Cyprinus carpio | reverse complement strand
TATGGAAGCTTGTCATCAGGAGTGGGCCCCGCCCGAGACACGCCCTCTTAGGGATAGCTTTACAATCTACATAGGGGACAGGAAGGCTTAAATAAACATATATTTCACTGCATGCCAAATTTTCAACATACATGTTTATTAGATCCTGTACCCCCACATAAATTACTGAACGACTTAGTAAACTGTAAGCAGTAAGAACAAGTCTACTCTAATATTATTAATAGCGTTATCTTTAGTCACGTACCCCAAAACCATTCAAGTGGCGGTTAATAAGCTCGTATTAATGAAATGACCTAACATGCTCTGGTGAACTGGCACATTACAAGGACCCATTTCAACCTTGCCATTATGTCAAAATTTTAGGGAACAAAGTTGATGTCTGCTCAATTTGTGCCCTCCGCAAAAAATATTCTGATCTCTTATGACAGCACATTCCACCTGTCGGCGGTTTCAGGCCCCTATCGATAGACACGAAAACTGCAACTGGGTAAAATTACAAAATGACTTGCTTCTCGTCAGCACCAAGGCTGATCTCATTGCTAGTTTTACTGATCTTAGTGCGCGTAGACACCATAGATTACGACATATCATAGATAGATTGACAAAACTATACGGTATCCAAGGGGGGGGGGGGGGGGGGGGGGCCAGGCTTTAAGCTGGTTTAGATCCACTGGTCGATTGCTAACCACTTTGTTTATTAAAGGGGCGTATAAAAATATGGAGTGCCACAAGGATCTGTCCTAGGTCCTTCTGCTTATTCGCAAGATCAGAGTGCCCTTGGTATCTTATTAGAAATACGAGGATAGTTTCCACTCGTTATGGCTGATGATATAGTCAAATATATATCCAAACGAGACCAGATGAAACGTTTTAACTGCTCTCAGCTAACAGAGTGTTTAACAATGAAACCCTTGGAGACAATAAGTTTTCCTCTTAAATTCAATACGACAGAGATAACTTATTGGACCAAAAAATATACACAGGCATTCTCGTGATTTAAATTTGTGACTAGAGGGTACGTTACTTCCTCTACAGTCAAAAATCTGGGTGTTATATTCGACAGAAAATTGTCGTTTTGAAAATCATATTTCCCATGTTACAAAAAGCATGGCTTCGTT
Source organism: Cyprinus carpio (assembly GCF_018340385.1). NCBI lineage: Eukaryota > Metazoa > Chordata > Actinopteri > Cypriniformes > Cyprinidae > Cyprinus > Cyprinus carpio. The sequence goes on along the minus strand of NC_056579.1, from coordinate 22,065,237 downwards.
TCCATCCCTTAGAAACTTTGCCAAGCCTACGATGAACACCATGAGTACGACTGCTTTCTGAAAGCACCAGAAAAGCTAAGTTCATAGCATTCATATGAACTCTAGACTGGACTACTGTAATGCACTTTCTATAGCTGGTGTCCTGCATCATCAAAAACAAGCTACAGGTAGTCACAAACAATGCAGCGGCTAGAGTCCGCTGACCAGGTCAAGAAAAATATGCATCTGGCATCCCTTATTCAGATTCCGTCTTATCAGTACAAAGATATTATTACTTACTTATACGGCCCTTAAGGCTTAGCTCGGGGTACCTAATCGTTCTTATACCACGGTCCAATCGCATCAACTCTCGCCCTAAGGTCACAATACGCTGGGACTTTGGTAGTATCTAGGATCGCAACGTCCACTAAAGGAGGTAGAGATTTTTTTTTGTGCAATTTGGCTCCCAAACTCTGGAATACCCTTTCCTGATAATGTTCGGGGGTGTTCAGACACCGACGTCTCATCTGTTTAAATTAGAATTTAAAACACACCTCTCCTTGGCCCAGCATTCTAAATACTTCATCTCACACTAAATTTTGCAGTATATCTGTTCAAGAATGCGCTTATTATCTTTAGCTTGCGGGTTAAACTTAATTTACTTGGCTGGAACAGCAAGCTATGCTATGATTAATGTCCTCTATTTGTTTCTCTGTTTTGACAGGATTTACACATAGCTCCATTCTGGATTCCAGAAACACTTGAGAAGAGCTGATGTCAACCCCTTAGAAGACCTCAGATGATACTAACCCCAGAGATCAGACCAGGATATACCAGAACTAACCACATTTTGAGTATAAGTTTAATTGCATAATTGCTGTTATATCGTGTAATCGTTCTGTTTGGTTTACGTTCTTTTATTGCATTTTCCGAAATTCTGTGCCGTATCACACAAAACTGACAGTCAATCACTGATAAGCTACTACAAATAGTGTTTAGGAAACTTTTTAAAATTTCTTGTAAAGTTGCTTTGTCAATGATTTGTATCGTAAAACAACAGCATATACCAATATAGAAACTTGGAGATAAAGGAATTGAAAGATAAACTTGAACTTATTTAAAGATGGGTGACGTGATTGTTTCTCTGGAGACAAAGACAAATACTGGATAGATTCCAATAGATCCAAATACACGCCCAATCTGTAACTATAGTACCTATTTGTGGGTATATAGGGTCCAAGTCAGCCTATAGGACATGAGTGTTGTCTTGATATGTCTTACCCAGACTGGCTTATGTCTTACCCAATAGAGGGCCCCATATACGTAATGGGGAAGTTTCGATCATTTACACTGACGCTCTCCTTGCATCTCGTTCCATCAAACTTAACAAATTTTATTTAAGTGTTCACGTTTATTCAATTAATTTAAAGTGTGCATAAATTGGGGGTCATATGATGCGATTTTTAAGCTCATTTTATTTTGTGTATGTTTGGTATATAAAAGAAATAGTGTTGACATAGACTTTTAATGTTCAGAAAAACCCATTATTTTTCAAATACATGGAACAGGTGATTGTAGGTCCTCTTGCCCTGCCGTCTCAGCAAAGCTGTCGTTTCTCTATAAGGGCCCGCCGTCAATGACAAGCGTTGTCTGCTACTGTCGGACTTGATTGGCCAACTGACCCCAGTGCATTGTGATTAGCCGGACACAGCAAGCCCTCGTCGGAAAGTAATGCCCCTTTCCAAAATCGTGAGCTTCATCTTTCAAAATAAAATGTAAAGACAGTTAATAATGTCCATGGTTTTACAATCAGTTCAAGCCCGAAAGGTGACACAGGGTTGCGTGACAGACACAGTGATGATGCTCTTTATGTGTTGCAGCAATAGAAGGTTAAGACAGCTGATCTGTGATGATGTGACCCTCTCTCTCTCTCTCACACACACTCGCCACAACTCTGCATCTGCACAGTCAATACCAAATACTTAATACAAACCCCCACATACTTACACTAGCTGATTCAGAAATGCGACAGCTAGTCTTAGCAAAAGTCAGAATTACCTCCTCTCCTAGGCCATGAAACATTCATCCATAAAATGCGTTGCTTGTTCCCCGTTGTAAGTAATTCTTTCGGAAGGCCAAAATAAGGTGCTTTGCTTTTTGCCTAGTTACACACAGCATTTCCTGACATGGCGTGCTTCAACACTAACTGTGTTATTGAACTCAACTACGCCTTCTTTCTTTGCGTGAAAAACATTTGGGCAGCCAATTACGCAAATATTTCCACATAGTGACATCGATATGGGGGCTGTGTTAGAACGACGCCGTTTTTAGGGGGCATGGCAGCCAGAGTCTTAACTTTGATAAAGAAATCTCTTTGGATTTGAGACTTTATGCTTTGCAACTTTACAGATCTTCTTCATGCACAAAGAGCTTGTAACAGTACAAAGAGAAGAAAAAATTTAAATCACATCATATTACCCCTTTATATTATTCTGCTTTTACCATCCAAATCCCCCGAACCACATCCACCTACACTATCTTGATAAATATTCCAAATTAGGAAAATCATTATAATGCAGTCAAATATAATTTATAGGGAACATAAATAATTACTTTACTTAAGAGTCTTTCAGTCATTTGTCACGTGACAGATGCAATGAACCAGATCATTCATTTAATGATCATCTGTACCCATTGTATTTCCCACATTTCAACAACCCTTTACACAGATTACCCATGTGGGTACTACCTTGAGTCCATGTAGCAAACCTATAAGGGAATGATTGTGTTTGCCCATGTCTGACCTATATTTTGGCCAATAGGGCCCCACAAGTCTTTCCTATTCTGAACCCATTCATATATTATCTATGTGGGTACTACCTTGGACCCATGTAGGCAGCCTATTTGGGAGTGATTGTGTTTGTCAATGTTTTTCCCATATGATTTTGCAAAAGGTGGGGGCCGCATATGGTTTCCCATCAGAAACCCCATATAGAGGTTGCCTTTGGGTTACTACCTTGGGACAGTATAGGCAGCCTATATGGGATTAATTTTATTTGCCCATTGTGATGAGTGGGGCGGGGCCGAGAGCCGTGGGAACGGAGGGAGGCCGGTGGAGTGATTGGCAAATGAGCGAAACCTGCTCCACTCACCGGTCTCGAGTCCCACGGAGGAGATTGGGAGGATACAAAAGAGGAGCGACGACAGTGAAGGAGGAGAGAGGACCAGGCCTGGGCTTTATTTTGTGTTTGGTTTTTATTTGTGCGCGGCAGTCGACCGTGAGGGGCTGTCGCGCTGTTTTATCTTTATTTTGTGATTAAAGCTTTATTTGAGTGTTCGCCGGTTCCCGCCTCTTTCTTCCCGTGATTATGGAGTTTTTATTATTATTACACCCATATCTAACCCATATGTTAAACCCATATGGGCCCCATTTGTGTTGCCCATTTAGAGCCCATGCACTCATTTCCCATTTGTGACCCAACTACGACCCACATAGGGAGCCCATCTGTTTTTGCCCATTTGGGACCCTACTTAGCTGACCCAAGCGAGCCCCAGATGAGATGCCCATTTTGGGGACCATGCCCACTTGGTACCCATATAGACCCAACATAAACCATGTGGGGCTCACATACACATGTTGGCTGGGCTCCGTAGAGAATACTCCTAATAACAAATAACAACCATCATTTTTAAAAAAACCACCCCTTAATAACACATATATAATATTACTACCACTCCATTAACTAACTTTTTGAAGCATCAAAGTGGTAGTTGCAAATGCTGTCAAGAGAAGGACAGACAGCTCTCAGATTTCATTAAAAACCTTTCTTACAGGTTGGAACAACATCAGGTTGAGTAAATGATGACAGACTTTCTTTTGTGTGTGTGTGTGTGTGTGTGTGTGTGTGTGTATGTGAGAGAGAGAGAGAGAGAACTACCCCAAGTGAAGTGTGCTCAGCTGGAGCAGTGTAAAGATATTGTGGACTGCAGAACATACATTTTAAATTTCAAAGTTTACTGTTTTTAATGTAATCGAATTTGATATTTGAACATTTTTCAAAACACTGTTCAAAACACAATTTACAATAGAAGTATATAGCACTTCAGGTATTCTGAGTGAGTAGATGTTTATTTATTTATTATTATTATTATTATTATTATTTTGTACTTGAAGCCTGTAAACAGCTTTATGTAACGGTGAATAAAACCACCTTAAAAGAATTTTTGTAACACTTAAGAATTAGGGAACACATTCACTATTGACTAAGAGTTTTCCCTCAGTAAAATTAATAGTTAATAAGGTATTTGTTAAGTTAAGGTATGTTGTAGGATTAAGGGATCTAAAATATGGTCATGCAGAATAATGCATTAATATGTGCTTTATAAGTACAAATAAACAGTTTATAAGCTTGTAATATTCATGCTAATAAGCAACTAGTTATTAGTGAGAATTGGTCCCTAAACTAAAGTTTTAAAATAGTATTAATGATACTCTGTATTTTGCATTGTTGGGCTGTTGTAACATTGTAAAGTGAATAAATGTTTTGAGATGCTTGTTTACTGTTTCATTACACTATTGTAGAAATATTTAAATACAGATTGAATACATTTTGAAAATTAAATATTTATATGATACATAGCTTATAAGAAGAAACTGATAAATATAACTTTAAAAACAACAAGGTTTATGTTTGCTAAATTTAAAACAATAGTTTGTAAATTGAAAAAACTGAGTTGCCATCTGAGTGAGCCCATTAATTATGTAAGAGTGCAAGTTTAAAACATAAAGTCTAATAGAACAAACTAAAATAAAATGAGTTCAAAATACTCAAAAAGTTGATGCAAAGAGTTGCCTCCATTTTATTGAGTAAAACGGGCACAATATGATTTTTACAGTGTAGTCCAAGTTGGATCCAAAAACAACTGATATCCATTTTAATCCAAAAAGGACACATTACTCAACAAATTATTTTTCAACAGTGCCATAAGAACACTTAATGTTGGGGTTTGTTCGATTAAACACATAATCTTTATCAAAGTTAAGACTCTGCCACACCCCCCTAAAACGGCTCATTCAAACACGCCCCCACATCTCTACGTCACTATGTGGAAATATTTGCATAATGCCGCACAAATGTTCACGCAAAGAAAAAAAGTGTGTATTCAGTAACCGCAGTTAGTGTTGAGGCAGTCATGTCAGAGAGATGCTGTGTGTTTCTAGGCGAAAGCAAAAGCACTTTATTTGGCCTTCCGAAAGTAGATGCATTTAGGAATCTTTAAGATTACTTACAACAGAACAGCAACTCATTTAATGGACGATCGTTTCGTGAACCTAAGATAGGAGGTAATTCAGACTTTGCTACGACAATCTGGCAATTCTGAATCAGCTACTGTAAGTATGTTTTGTTATTAGTTTAAGTATTTGCTATTGACTGTTCAAATGCGGAGTTTTGCGCGTCGTGTGTGTGTGCGCATGTGTGTGAGAGAGAGAGAGACAGGGTCACATCACAGAGTCAGCTGCAAAAACATACTCCAAACACTGTAGTGCAAACACATAGGAGCTTCATCACTGTGTTTTTCACGCAACTCTGTTACCCTTTCGGGCTTGAACTGATTGTAAAAATAATTGTCTTTACACTTATTTTGAAAGATAAAGCTTGCAATTATGGAAAGGGGCGCTACATTTCCAACGAGTGCTTGCGGTGTCCAGCCAATCACAATGCACTGGGTCAGTTGGCCAATCAGAGCAGACTGCGCTTGTCAGAAGGAGGGACTTTGTAGAAAATGACAAGTTTGAGAGAGGCGGGGCATAGAGGACCTACAATAATGTACAGTATATATATATATATATATGTAGAAAAGACATTTAAGAGTAACCTTTGACAAACCGTAACTTGACTTTGTTGTGTGATCAGTAAAGTCTACTGGCTTCAAAACCTCTCTAGCAATTTATTTTGAACAAGAAAAATTCTACATCATTAACAGGCATGGTTTATTTGCTTTGCCCTAGGGTTGCAAGTGTCCTGGGACACATGAGGGAGTGAGTGGAAGCTGGTGGAGCTACTCAGGGAGCATATCAAACTGCAGAGAGAGACAGGAGAGAAGAGTAGGGAGAGAATGGAGGGACTGTTTTCTGTTCTTGAGAGAATGCTTAACAAATACATTATTTAATAGCTATTCTCTGTTAGGCAAGAGAAAGCAATGGAAAAAATGGGTAACATTACAATTTTTTCAATATCTTTTTTTAAATGTCACATTGTCAATGAAACAACCTAATTTCTGTAATTTATTTTTGTGAGGTAAGTTAAAAATTAAATGAATAAGTTGTATACATTATTCATTTTTGTAGTGTAATTTATTTGTAAATGAGCCTGAGTACTTTCTGTACATTTTGTATTTTTATTTTGCATATTCACATGTGTAAATAAAAGAAGTAATTATGTACACTTATTTTTTTTAATGCAGCTTATATTTATTTTCACAGAACATTCTTGTTTTTTTTTTTTTTTTTGTTTTTTTGTTTCTTTGTCCTGTAAATAATTGTTTTTAAACATTAAAACAAATTGTTCTATACATTACTTTAAATACTTTTTTTAAAACAACTATTTACAACATAAATCAGGTTTAACATCAGTAAAAACAACATCAGTTTGAGCCCAGCCCTGCCTCCATGTGTTCTGGGGTCTTCAGGAGGTGAATCTCTTGGTGAATGGCCAGCACCTCCTCAGCGACTCGGAGGAAAATGCGGTAACAGTGGAACGAGGCACATGTCAAACACTCTGGAGAGTGGAGACCACTCTGTATGATGTACCACTGGCAGACAGAAAAGAAACACCAGGGTCTGGATTGTGGCACCCCATAACTGTTGCCATTCACTTCTCAGAAGATCCAGCAGCACTTGTCAGGGCCTCCCTGCTCAGCCCAAAACCATCAAAAACCTGTCCAGCGCTGCCACATTCAGCTTTATCCTGCAGTACAGGGGTCTGGTCTGATTTAGGGAAAGAAGGAAAAGAGAAATTGTTTAGAGCAGTGACAACGTAATTAGGAGAAGAAATATTGAGATACTTAAGTAAACTACTTTTAGTAACTACCAATACCATACTGGGGAAAAACTAGTCATATTTAAAACCTTAACTAAAGACATAGTTCACCCAAACCTGGAACACCTTAAGGGTGAGTAAATGATTACAGAATCCTTTAAGTAAAAGTATTATCTTGCATACTCTAATATACTTAAGGTATTTAGATTAAAAGTAAAGGTATACAGTATTGCTCTGAAAAAAAAAAAAAAAAAGAATTCGTCAGGATGGTTTTACATTAATATTACTGCTGCACTGATGTGTACAATATGTTGCATTTTACTTCTAAATATGTTCAAGGTTAATAAATGTAAAGTTGCCTGCTAAATATACTGTTGGGTAGTTTAATCTAAAACAATGCATCTTGTTGTAAAATAACATATTTTTTGTAGTGCTGCTGTCCTGTAAAAAAAAAAAAAAGAAACCTTAGTATATTTGTAAGAGTATACTTAATGTATGTACTTCCTTACAGTCCACCTCTGATTATTTTGAAAATAAAAGTAACAACATTTATTGTCAGAATATTAACAAATTGTTGTATCAACAATCAGTTTAGACTACATTTTTCCAAATGGTGAAATTGTTCACCAACTTAGCTCTGATGTGGTAAATGTTTTAAATGCGTTATACCCTGTCCGAGGTGTAAATGTATCAGAAAGCTGTAAATGTCACCGATAAGTGGCCCATCGACAGACATATGCGCGTCCATTCTTATCAGTGATGCAATTTATTATCAGTTATGAATCTTCTGCCAGGCATGTGATGTTCACTTGTGTGTTCAGCTGAAAAGGAACTGTTTCCTAGAGTGGCACAAAGATGTATAGCTCTTCAATTCCGTGTACTATGTGAAAGAGTAGGTTTGTGGGCTTCTACAAACCTTACACCCTTTTTTATCTTGCACTCTTCCTGTTTACATTTTTATTTTTTTATTTTTTTGCACAGTTTTGCCCTGATTGTGTCTTTTGTATTATTAATAACTTCAAAAGTTATTTTGTGTGATAGTTAAATATATTTTAAATAAACTACAAACAACAAATATAAAAATGTATTTTGTCCTCACATTCTTTCTTGTAACTCCTCTCTCAGTCACACGTCTGGTTGAAAGGCTCAATATCTAGCTCATTATGCAGGCCTTTGTCTTCTCAGGTGTGAATCACACTAATATTCACCAACCATGCATAAACGTCGCTTTCTCAAAAACAAAATCATGTACATAAATGCTGCTCACATATTATTGAAGCCAAGTTTGTGCTAATTACAGTGTTATTAGACTTTAGCCATTTATATGTTTATAAGCAACTGAAAAAACACAAATATCAGGGCATGTCAAAACTTCGCTAGGCCCCTAAAACACCCTCAAGCCCCAGAGGGTTAAATGCATAATTTTCTTTCAGGTATACCTTTTTATTATATAGATGTAATATTTTCTTCATTTTATTTATTTTTATTTATTTATTTTCATTAAACTTTTTGATACACAGTACCCTGTTGGGGCATCATAATGGCTGCACTTTGTTCTGTTATGTTCCACCACTTTAAGACAAATGGATTTGTTGCTTTTTCATATTCAAGAGATTATAAGCTAGATGCAACTTTTTTGTGGATTGCATCGAATGTTCTTCGACTATTATGCATAATACATTTGTTTATGAATAAAGATTGAGCTGTTGAAAGAAGTTATTTTGAATTAGATGCCAAATGCTCTCCTCCTTTTCAAATTTGTCATTGAAGGGGTGCATATAACATATTTGCCCACTGGCAACTATAGTTGCTGCACATTCAAATATGATTTTCAATTAAAAAAAAAAAAAAAAAAAAAAAAAAAACCTGGGGCAAATAAATGCAGAACATGTTCACATAGGACACTATTACATGACTATATGCATGATACTATTCAGAAAAATTTGGGCACAAATGGGTTAATTGTATTTGCCCATGTCTTACCCATTTGTTAAACCCATATGGGCCCCATTTGGGTTGCCCATTTAGAGTTCATGCCACTGATCTATATATGACTGGATCGCTCATCGCGTTCTAAACTGCCAGCAGGCAGTCAAGCCACCGGAAGTGTTCAATCCGCCATCTTACTAATCCCTACCGGCAGAGAGCACCATTGAGTCACATTCAAACCGCTGTCCTAAAATCACCCGATAAGAAAAAAATCAAACAAATGGGATTAGTTTTTATGTAATGTGTATGTAAATTAATGTTTACTTCAGATGTTATCTGCAGTGTTTACGGTCTTTTTGGGCAGGATAAGCAATATATTTAAACCGTTTAGGTGGGTGTGTCTGCTGCGCACTGACGACACAGGTAACGATTCAACACAAAATATAGCTTATTTCTTTATGAACATAATTATTCAGGAATTATTAAACATGAACATATTGGTATCAGAAATGGATTTGAATATATTACAATGAATAATACAATTATGTTGTTAATATTGCTCTATAATGAAATGAAAAGCTTAACTTACTATCTTGGAAATAAAGCTTTATGTCTTTAAATCCGTACTGTATATAATCAGTTATTTCTCTGAATAAATTCAGATTTCAGAATGAGCACTTTGTTGTTTGTTTTATATGTTGAGGTCATGTCCGTCTGATGTTTATCATGTTCATGATGTTCACTACTGTAATGAACATAGCTTTTTAATAAGTAGGGGAAATTCCCGACATTTAAAAAAATAACTGTTTACATGCCTAGGGTGTTTGCACTGTAACAATGTACAGAAATACTTAAGATTTATAAACGCTGACTTGTTAGGTGATGTTTTCTCATTAAAGTCATACAATTTCCTATTAATTCAATAGAACGTTTATGCACACTAGGGATTACCAATATGGGGGCGCGGCGGCTTCTATTTCATGACGTCTTGAGCAATCCAGTTCTATATTATAGATCAGTGCTTCATGCACTCATTTTCCATTTGTGACCCAACTAGGACTCACATAGGGAGCCCATCTGATTTTGCACATGTTGGACGTACTAAGCTGACCATGCCCACTTGGTACCCATATAGACCCAGCATAAACCATGTGGGGCTCACATACACATGTTGGCTGGGCTCGCATGTAGAGAGCGCTCTTAAGAGCTAAGATCCATCGTTTTTGTGAAACCCAGCCTTGCTCAATTCATATGGATTAGTTTTATGATCTTTTCATGAACTTTTTGAAGAGTCAAAGTGGTAGTTGCAAATGCTGTCAAGAGAGGAACAGACAACTCTCAGATTTCATTAAAAATATCTTCATCTGTGTTCTGAAGATGACGGGTTGGGGTTGGAACAACATCAGGGGTGAGTAAATGATGACAGAATTAGTTTATTTGGGGTGAACTACCCCAAGTGAAGTGTGCTCAGCTGGAGCAGTGTAAAGATATTGTGGACTGCAGAACATACATTTTAAGTTTCAATGTTTACTGTGTAAAAACGCTATTGAATGCTGTTCATTTTTATTTGCTGATTAAATGTTTTTAATGTAATTGAATTTGATCCTTTAACATTGTTCAAAAACACTGTCCAAAACACAATATACACTGTTTTAAGTACTTGGAGTATTATTCTGAGTAAGCCCATCATATAAACTAGGTGTTTTTACTGTAAACAGCTTTATGTAAGAGTGAATAAATTCATCTGAAAAGGATGTGTGGTAACACTTTAGAATTAGGGAACACATTCACTATTGACTAAGAGTTTTCCCTCAGTAAAATTAATAGTTAATAAGGTATTTGTTAAGTTAAGGTATGTTGTAGGATTAAGGGATCTAAAATATGGTCATGCAGAATAATGTATTAATATGTGCTTTATAAGTAGTACAAATAAATGGTCAATATGCCAGTAATATGCTTGCTTATAAGCAACTAGTTATTAGTGAGAATTGGTCCCTAAACTAAAGTTTTAAAATAGTGTTAATTATCCTCTGTATTTTGCATTGTTGGACTGTGGTAACATAAATGTTTTGTTTTGAGATGCCTGTTTACTGTTTCATTACACTATTGTAGAACATTTTAAATACAGATTTAATACATTTTGCTTATAAGAAGAAATTAATAAATATAACTTTAAATATAACAAGGTTTATGTTTGATAAAAAAACAATAGTTTGTAAAAAAAAAAAAAAAAAAAAAAAAAACTGAGTTGCCGTTAATTAAGAGTGCAAGTTTAAAACATGTAGTCTAATAGAACAAACATAAAATAAAATGAGTTCAAAATACTCAAAAAGCTGATGCAAGGAGTTGCCTCAATTTTATTGAGTAAAATGGGCAAAATATGTTTTTTTCCAAGTTGGATCCAAAAATTGATTGGTATTCATTTTAATCCAAAAAGGACACATTACTCGATCATTGAAAATTATTTTCCAACACGGCCATAAGAACACTTAATGTTGGGGTTAGTTGGATTAAACACGTCAAATGTGCATTTTTTGTAATCATACTCCACAATGCAGCCTTGAGATAGGCTAGTCACTCGGCCCAACCTATAACAAAAAAAAAAAAAAAAAAACACATCACTTCAGAGGAAATGTCTTGAAATATAAAACACACAACATGCTGTTCATAATCACAGAAATAAAGTTCAACTCATCCTTCTGCTTTGTAAACATGAATGTTTATGAAAAATGTGTTAAAAATACAGCACACAAACAGGCCAGCATGGTGTTTAAAAAAAGATATGTGAAGCTGTTTTCAAAGTTAATGGAACTAACAATGAACAACCTTTGTGAAAAAAGGATGCTTTATCATACATTTAAAAGAGTACTTATTACAGGAATACTATACGCTAAAAGAATATACTTGACTGATGAATTAAACATTATTTTCAATAAAATGACAGTGTGTTATAGTTTAACTTTATATTAATGCAATCAGCTGAACTTAAGTGTGCTTTTTTTCACCCTCTTAAAAAGAACTTTAGTACATTTCATATGTAATTTAATTGCTTGCATTGTCTTTGAAGTATGTTTATAATGTGCTACATGTACTGGCAAGCATTTATTGTAAACTAAAACAAACTTTAATGTCATTTCTATTTAAACTTTTGTGTCATGTATTTAAATATATTTGTAATTACACATTGGTAATGATGAAGTTGCAAATTAGTAAATTTAAAATATATTAACTTCAAATCTAATATTGAATAACACTACAGTTAAAATTATAATAAAGTACATGCTTTAGTATGTTTCTTGAGTATGTTAAGAAACATAGTCATGAAAGTGTTCTTAAACGCACTTATTACAGTAATATTGTATTTTCTGCAATATTGTATTATGTGTATTAACTACAATTGTTTTTGTTTATTTTGTTTTAAAAAAAAAAAAAAACTGAAGGACAAGATTAAATTAATAAAACAATTAAAGAACAATGTATTTGGTTTTCTAAAGTTACAGAAGTAGTTAGGATGTTAAGTGTCTTACACGTCACAGCATCCCATTTTCCCAGGGAAGCAGGTACATCTGATACATTTGCTGTTTGTCCAAGTACTTCCCATTGGATGCCTGGAGTTATCATAGCCATCAACACAAAATTTTGCCCCTATTTAAATTCAATGAAATTAAGAGTTGTTAAGAAGAAATGCAGTGTCCATTTACCTAATAGTGTACATACACCACCTTTTAAATATGTAGTATGATGAGTGGATATGTGTCTCATTGTTATAAAGGAATATTTCCTGTTCTTGGGTAGCTAGGTTATGTAGAGATAGGGGTGGGGTGGTCGATAGTATCAAATGCATTAGACAAATCTAAAAGAATAAGAACCACAGAATCTCTGGAATCAGCAGATAGATATCGTTCAACACTCTCAAGAGGACGGACTTAGTGCTGTGAGCAGACTTAAAACCAGACTGAAAAATCTCATAGATACAATTACTTGACAAGTTGATGCAGCACAATTTTCGCCAATACCTTTGAAATGAAAGGTAAAACAGAAATAGGCCAATTTTTTATTTTATTTTATTTTTAAACAGAAGGATCCAGTGAAGCATTTATTATTGTTGATATTTAAACCAAAAATTAGTTTTGACACAAAAGTGATGATTAACTCATCATGCTCTGATTAAATGTGCACTATAAAAAAATTAAAAAAAATGTGTGTTGAATCTTAAAGAAAGAATTAAAAATATGGTTTTATGTGTTTGTGTTTTTTATTACCTTGGTTTAGAGGTGTGATGGAGCAGGCAGAATCACTTAAAGAGACAAAGGCACAAAATACCAAAACCAGAGCCAAAGATTTCTGTAAAGATATAACTAGGAACTTATTACAGGAAAAAAAAAAAAAAAAAAAACAGTACACAACAGTAAATGTTTAAATATGAATTCTATATTGATCAGTAGCATTATGAAACTTACCATTTTTGTAAGCTTTGCACAGATGCTGGTCTGATGAAATGCAGTCATTGGCACTTTAGGTCTTTATAAAGAAAACAGAAGAGGGGCGGAACATCTTTCTGGCCAAACATTTCAACACACATCTGCACTGATCATCAACTAGTTTGATCACCAACTTTAACTACTCACTTGCACTTTTAAGCAGAAAAATAATTTTCACGTCTTAAATGCATGTCTTTCTCTTAACCCTCTATTATTGTTCAGTTGGGAGTCACACGTGTTGTTCACGGTCAAAAAAAATAAATAAATAAAGTTTTTTTTTCAGTGAAATCAATGTAATGTACAGGCTATTTATGTTTGATGTTTTTTATTTTGTATTTTGAGATAATTTCATGGTACTATTTAATATTTATGCAATACATATTGGTCTAATAATGACCAATACTTTACTGACGCAAGTGTTTTTGCTAGTTTCAGCCCGATGCAGTTGTAATTGCGGGTGACACCTAAATTCGATTTAAAAAATTGTATGCATTTTTCTCTGACACAAATGTCTACCTTTCTCATTACTTCTATCACAAAATAACCACCAAACAGGGAATCTTGAGACTCAGACCTTTCCAATGCATTTTGTGAAGATAATAAAAAGTTTTGATTGTAAAAATACCATAATACATTTTGTAATATGACACTTAAGGGGAGGAGACCGCCAAAAGATTTTAAAGTACCATTTCCATGGTAACGCAATGTGTGATTTCAAAATTATAAGCTTTCAAATGATATCTAAATTAGGGTGATTACTAACATATTTGATTTAGTAAAAAGGCAATAAATTATGTAATGGCTGTGGGGCCCACCGTTGGGGCGGTAACACTTAACAGGATAAATAGCAAATGCATTTGCGCCCTAGTGCCCAATGGTGCGCCCATGGGAGTGCTGGTTAAAATGTAAAAGATTATTGTTGTGTAAATAAATATAAAAATGTCTACATGTCATAATGGATAGTCTTTGCATGTATCAGAATTAAACGCACGAGCAGATCCATTCCATCACTAGAGAAGCGTTCAGTTTTTTCGCTTGCAAATTCCACTATTTAAATAGCCAATCTGCCATGGCGAGTGCAACTTGCTTTGAAAGGGAATAGGAGATGAGACTGATTGGTTTATGGCACGTTACGCCCAAAACAAACGAATTACTCATTAAGAGAATAGGGACAATCCTTTTAGACTTTTGCCGTGTGCGCTGGCCATTTTTTCCATCCTTAAACTAGCAAAAGTAGATTCGGACACGCCCTAAGCTCAATTGAGCCGTGCACTTTAGACCATGCACTTAGATCATTAAAATAGGGCCCATTTGGTCAAAGGCAGAGTCTAATTTCAGTTGCCTCAAAATAGCAACATGCCAACAATGCGCCAGAACACACCTCGTTTTCAGACCAGCACGAACATGGGTGCACAAATGCATTTGCTAATTAAATAACGTGGCACAGAAGTGAAAATGACAACGGTGTCGGGCTGAAACTAGCAAAAAATACTTGCATTGCACCAGGTGTATAATAGGGCCCTTTATGATTAATCTTCTGTGAATGTTGTGTTATTGAGTATTTATTGGTTGCAAAATGTGTTTTTAGTTTGAAATTGTTATCTTTGTAAGCAGTTATCATACACTGTTTCATAACCACTTAACAACACCAGATGTTTCCTGATATATTTCTCAATATATGATTGTGTCAGCCTCAAGTTGTCACAATAACTGGGGGTCAGACAACAGGATTAGGATCTTCAAGAGTTTACTGCAAAACGTTTAGAATTAACCACACAGGTAATTTATTCAATCATGATCATTACATGATCATTAGCAAATTACATTTAAGTCAAGTCCTTTATTTATATAGTGCTATATACAATTCAAATTGTGTCAAAGCAGCTTTACAAGTCTAACAGGAAAAAAGTGTGCTGATAATGAAAGAAGACAATAGAAAACAATCAGTTTATTAAAGTCAGTTTCTTGTTGATTCAGTGATGTCATCGTCCAGCTCAGTTCAGTTCTCTTTCAGTAGTGTCTGTGCAGTCAAGTCAACAATGTTGCCAGAAATTCTTTCCAACTCAGCAGGCCGAAGGTGACAGTGGCAAGGAACCAAAACTCCATCCGTGACAGAAAAGGAGAAAAAAAAAAAAACTCTCCTCTGACCAGACGAAATTAGCATGGTGTGATTTAGTTCAAGGCTGCAACATACTTCAGATTGAGCAGAGGACTTGTCTGGTTCTTGTGGTCTTGTGCCAATGGCTGTCTAGTTGATAAGGTCTTCACAGGGGATCTATCTCTAGGGTTCATCTAGTTGACATGGTCTCCGCTGACATTCAGGGCTGGAGAGGTGATCTCTAGGTGCTGATCCACCATCTGCACTGGAAACAGACTGGATCTGGGTGGCTGCAGTGATCTCGGAATAAGAATAAAACAGACTAATAGTAGCTTATGCCATTCTTCTTACGATGTAACAAGTACATTGGATGTTATGGGAAGTGTTCCCAGTTCCAGTTGACCTAATTAATGCAGCCTAATAATCCTTTAATGGATTTGAATAATAGAAAAGTAATAGTGTGTTATACAGTATGTGTGCTAGATTAAAGAGATGAGTCTTTAATCTAGATTTAAACTGACAGACGGTGTCTGCTTCCCGAACAATGATAGGTAGATTGTTCCAGAGTTTGGGCGCTAAACAGTATCTACAGCCTGCAGCTGATTTTGATATTCTAGGTATTACCAAATGGCCAGAGATTTTGAGATCACAGTGGACATGAAGGACTTTAATGTGATATAAGCTCGATCAAGTACTGAGGAGCTAAATCATTCAGGGCTTTAATTAGCAAGATTTTAAAATGTATACACTGTTTAATATGGAGCCAGTGCATTGTTGAGAAAACCGGGCTAATATGATCATACTTCCTGTCTCTAGTGAGAACTCTAGCTGCTGTATGTTTGGACCAGCTGGAGTTTGTTTATTAAGCGCACAGAGCAACCACCCAATAAAGCATTACAGTAATCTAACCTTGAGGTCATGAATGCATGAATTAAAGTTTCAGCATTTGACATTCAGAGCATCAGCATAGGTTGTAATTTAGATATATTTTTTAAATGTAATTACAAAATAGAAACTTGATTTTCAAAATAAAGGTTGCTATCAAAAAGCACACTAGATTTCTAACTGATGACGAAGAATTGAGAGAGCAGCCATCAAGTGTTAGACAGTGTTCTAGATAATTACATGCAGAGGATTTTGGTCCGATAATTAACACCTCTGTTTCTTTTTTTTTTTTTTTTTTTTTTCAGGATTTAACAGTAGGAAATTACTAGTCATCCAGTTTTGTAAAATCAACCATTCTGTTAGTTTAATGAATTGGTATGTTTCATCAGGCTGCAAACAAACATAGAGATGAGTATCATCAGCACAATTGAGAAAGCTAATACTATGTTTCCTGATGATATCTCCCAAGGGTAACATGTAAAGTATGAAAACCAACGGTCCTAGTACTGAGCCTTGTGGTACTTCATACTGCACTTGTGATAGATATGATACCTCTACAAAATAATAATACTCAGATTGGTATGATTTGAACCGTGCTAATGCAATTCCACTAATGCCAACATAATTTTCTAGTCTATTCAGAAGAATGTTGTGGTCGATAGTGTCAAAGGCAGTGCTAAGATCCAGTAGCACTAATAGAGAGAAACAACCACGATGAGACGATAAGAGCTGGTCATTTGTAACTCTAAAAAGAGCAGTCTCAGCACTGTAATATGGTCTAAAATCTGACTGGAAAACATTTAGAAATTGCACAAGCATCCTTTTTGTGTATGTCTCCAAATTTGTGACGTGAGAAGTCCAGAATTTGGCACAGAGTGTCATCACCTCCATAACCATAGTTGATCCACTGCTTTATGCAACATCATAAAGAAATATCCAAAATACTAGAGCTTCTTTTAGACCTGTTTATTGGTATTAGATATCAGTATAATTGGAATTGTTGTTGTGATCAGTGATTTGGTTGTGACTAGTTTTCTAAATAAATAAAATAAGGCTTGAACAGAACATTGTACAGATATGAGTTCCTGTTCTGTTTTACCACTATTGTTAGATACAGTACATAACCAGAACTAAGGAAAGAAAAATATCTGACATTTAAGTAATGTAATTGCTTGTTGAATTTACAGTTTCTCTTTTACAGTGCTCTGTAATTGACAACTAAACAGGGTATATATGCTACCCTGTTTAGTTCAGAATCAGAGAAACAGAATCAGAATCGGCTTTATTGCCAGGTACGTTTACACATACGATGAATTTGTTTTAGTGACAGAAGCTCCACAGTGCAACAGAATGACAGTGACAAGACAGGACACACATAATAAAAAGAACTAGAATGTACATTTTCTGAAGAAAATTTGAGTGGTGCTTGCAGTGGCCAAACTCGCAATGAGGTTGCTAGGGTAACCTGGATGGTTGCTAGGGCCGTTGCTAGGTTACCCAGTGTGGTTGCTAGGGTAATCAGGGTGGTTGCTAGGGTGTTTCTATGTTGTTGCTAGGTTACTTGGGGTGGTTGCTAGGGTCCCCAGGATGGTTGATAGTGCCATTGCTAGGGTACCCAGTGTGGTTGCTAGGGTACTCGGGGTCATTGCTAAGGGGGTTGCTAGGGCACCCAGGATGGTTGCTAGGGCCATTGCTAGAGTACCGAGGGTGGTTGCTAGGGTAATCGGGGTGGTTGCTAGGGTGTTGCTATGTGGTTGCCAGGTTACTTGGGGTGGTTGCTAGGGTCCCCAGGATGGTTGCTAGGGCCGTTGCTAGGGTAATCGGGGTGGTTGCTAGGGTGTTGCTATGTGGTTGCCAAGGTACCTGGGGTGGTTGCTAGGGCGGTTGCTAGGGTCCCAAGGATAGTTGCTAGGGTGATTGCTAGAGTACCAAGGGTGGTTGCTAGGGTGTTGCAATGTGGTTGCTAGGGTACTTGGGGTCCAAGATTATTTTTAAGTGTTCATGAGATGGACTGCCCGAGGGAAGAAACTGTTCTTGTGTCTGGTCATTCTGGTGCTCAGTTCTCTGTAGCATCGACCAGACAGCAACAGTTCAAAGAGGAAGTGTGCTGGATGTGAGGGGTCCAGATTGATTTTACTAGCCCTTTTGCTCACTCTGGATGAGTACAGTTCTTGGAGAGAAGGGAGGGTTGTACCAGTGATTTGCTCAGCAGTCCGGACTATCCAAAGTAGTTTTCTGAGGTCAGATTTGGTAGCTGAGGTGAACCAGACAGTTATAGAAGCGAGATGACGGATTCGACGATGGCGGAGTAGAACTGTTTCAGCAGCTCCTTTGGAAGGTTTAACTTCCTCAGCTGGCGAAGGAAATACAACCTCTGCTGGGCCTTTTTAACAATGGACTCAATGTGATTGTTCCACTTCAGGTCCTGAGAGATAGTGGTACCCAGGAACCTCAATGTCTTCACTGTCGTTACAGTGCTCTTCATGATGGTGAGTGGGGGGAGAGCAGGGGGGTTTCTCTTGAAGTCCATAATCATCTCCTCAGATTTGAGCGTGTTAAGCTCCAAGTTGTTAAGACTGCACCAGACAGCCAGCTCTTTAACCTCCTGCTTGTAAGCAGACTCGTCTCTGTCCTGAATAAGGCTGATGAGTTTGGTGCCATCTGCACCTCCTTCAGAAGCTTGACAGAGGGGTCTTTAGATGTGCAGTCATTGGTGTAGAGAGAGAAGAGCAGTGGAGAGAGGATGCAACCCTTAGGGGCGCCAGTGCTGACTGTACAGGTGCTGAATGACAATTTTCCCAGCCTCACTAGCTCCTGCCTGTCTGTCAGGAAGCTGGTGATCCACTGACAGAAGGAGGTGGCCACAGAGAGCTGAGTTAATTTGGACAGGAGGAGGTTTGGGATGATAGTGTTAAAAGGTGAGCTGAAGTCCACAAACAGGATTCTCACATAAGTCCCTGGTCTGTCTAGATGTTGCAGAATGTAATGCGGTCCCATGTTGACTGTATCATCCACAGACCTGTTTGCTCTGTAAGCAAACTGCAGGGAGTCCAGTAAGGGTCCAGTGATGTCCTTCAGATAAGCCAAAACCAGTCATTCTGATGATTTCATGGCCACAGACATTAGAGCCACAGGTCTGTAGTCATTAAGTCCAGTTATTTTGGGTTTCTTTGGGATGGGGATGATGGTGGAGCATTTGAAGCATTAGGGGACTTTGCACAGCTCCAGTGATCTGTTGAAGATCTGTGTGAAGATGGGGGCCAGCTGGTCAGCACAGGTTTTCATACAGATTGGTGTAACACTGTCTGGGCCTGGTGCCTTACTTCTCTTATTCTTTCTGAAGACCTGACGCGCGTTATTTTCACTGATTTGGAGTGCTGGAGGGCGGGAGGGGTGGGGGGGGGGGTTTGCAGGAGGTGTGAATGGTGTTTTTTCAAACCTGAAATAAAACTTGTTCAGATTGTCTGCCAGTTGTGGATTCTCCACAGTGCTGGGGGATGGTGTATTGTAATTGGTGATGTCTTTCAGACCTTTCCACACTGAAGCAGGATCACTGGAAAAGAATTGCTTCTTTAGCTTGCCAGTATAATTCCTCTTTGCCACTCTGATCTCCTTTTCAAGTGAGTATTTGGCCTGTTTATACAAGAATCTGTCCCAATTTATGCGAGCATCTTCTTTGGCCTGACGGAGCTGTCTGAGTTTTGCAATGAACCATGGTTTGTCATTGTTGTAGGTTAGATGAGTCCTGGTAGGAATGCGCATGTCTTCACAGAAACTGATATAAGATGTTTCAGTCTCTGTGAGCTCGTCCAGATTGGTGGCAGCAGCTTCAAAAACACTCCAATCAGTGAGGTCGAAACAGGCTTTTAAATCCTTCTCTGCTTCATTAGTCCATATTTATATTCTCTTAGTAGCAAATGACTTGGTAATGGTTAACCTTAATTTCCCATGTTTATTAACTAATTTATTCATTAATATAAAATAAAACATCTGAATTGACATCTGAAAACATAGTTTTAGCTGGTCATTTCCAAATACCATATTTATTCAAGAAAAAAATTTCCTTGACATTATACTGTTCCTTTACATTATATTAAAATGTTGTATCAGACCAAAGAGATCTGGATGAAAATTGTGTTCATGTTACTGTAGAGGACAGCACATTCCAGGGCCCAGTTTATAGCGGGGCCCCTCACTGACCACTATAATGGACAAAGGTTTGCTACATTGTGATTGGATCTTGGTGGACTAACATAAGCAAACTGTCCAACGCCATCACGTAAAGATGCCAGGACAACAGCCAGACACCTCTTGGAGGGCAAGAAAAAGACCTTTGTTACATAGCCTAGGAAGGACAGGACTTCTCGTTGGTCAAAATGTAGTTTCTCCCCTTCACCAACCAACATACTGATTCCTAAGGTTTTGGCCTGTGTCCGCCATAAAAATTCCTTAGGACCTCTGGATACAGCAGTGTGTATAACAAAGAGAGAACACAGAGTTCCATCCAGATCCATTCATAACCATAGAGCCTTTCACACCGCTTTAGTTCCAGAACTAAATGTACAGTACTAAAGTACTGGGATGATTTTGCACGAACTATTTCCATGTACCTTTTAAA
Organism: Cyprinus carpio; assembly: GCF_018340385.1. Taxonomy (NCBI): domain Eukaryota; kingdom Metazoa; phylum Chordata; class Actinopteri; order Cypriniformes; family Cyprinidae; genus Cyprinus; species Cyprinus carpio. The sequence goes on along the minus strand of NC_056579.1, from coordinate 22,044,207 downwards.
GGGTTGCATTCGCACCGACAGTGTGTACTAGTAAGTGACATAAGCTGGTCAACAGTGACATCATTTGTGCGCGCCGTTCAACAACGGAAACCAAGAAGAACAACGCTAACAACAGGAGGATGTAGGACGCTGTGATCGGAGCTGTGTATTTGTTGTGTCTCGCAGGTTTCACAATAATAGACATGGAATGTTGATGTATATGTAAAGTGATTGAAAGAACGGAAAGGAGGACTAAGAATCTCCAGCAACGACTGGCAGTGCTAAATTTGCTACAAGTGCCTGCACGTCAGTATCCGTCCATCTATATCTGTTCATCATACCTGTGAAATAAGTTGACAATGTTTACAGTATGTTTACACAGCGTTTTAAATCATGCTGGCTGAAGGCGTTTTCGAACGTATTCTGGTTGTGGTTTGGGAAGTGAATAATGCATTGTTAAAGCTTTAGTGACACTTTTCTAAATGTGTATTTGGACTATGCAAATAAGTTCCACAGGAGGAAAGAAGGGTGGGCCACACCATATGCCACCACTCTGATGGAAACAGCCCAATCACAGCCTGGAAATGGAGAAGCGCCAGACTGCAATCTTCTCCTCATCGGAAAGAGATAAAGGTACCTTCCCAATAGACGCTCCTTGTTCTGAGTCTCCGGCCTGTAAGGGTGAGAAACTAACGGAGCAAATTCTGAGTCTGAGTGCTTCAATGGAAAAGATGTTAACAGAAACACCGAAGTTCTGAGTCTCCGGCACGCCCAGTGAGACAATAGCAGATTAATCTCTGTTCTGAGTCTGAGTCCTATCAAGGAAAGGACTGCAACAGATCACCAATTGTTCTGAACCTCTGACCCGTGAGGGAAGAGGCATTAACAAATACACAGCCCTGAGTCTTCAGCTTCGAGGCAGCAACAGATACAGCCACGTTCTGAGCCTCCAGCCTGCGAGGAAAGAGATAATATATGTTCAGACTTCATTCAGAGTGTTCGTCCAGCAAGACAACAACAGATGCAGCACATCCTGAGTCTCCATCCTAGAGAGACAAAGCAGATCGGCCAAGTTCTGAGTCTCTAGCCCAGAGAGGCCTAAGACACACAGACATCTGCAACAAGGTTAAGCTCCGCAGCAAACCTTCACTTCAAGGTACCTTTGCTAGTGTGTTCTACGCTAAGGACCTTCTGCAGCTACTCCAGGATCACATCTGCTTGTTTCAGATTATAGGACCTTTTAGTGCTGCAGGAGATCAGCATCCTCCAGCGCTTCGTTTTCAAGGATGTCAAAAAGGATTCCTGCTCCTTTCCCCACTGCATTGTTACCGGCACAACCAGTGGATGAAGTCACCACCATCGGACTGCTCACTCGACACTAGAGAACATAACTATCACTTATTCAAACCTCTTCCAGAGACTTTGGCATTGTTGTATATTATCAGTATATGATTTTCTAATTTACATTAGATTTTATATAGCTGATTGCAATTGATAAGAAATAATCTTTCCCATATTTGTTTGATGCATAATAAGTTTCTTCACCTTAATTCTTTCAGAGTAGCAACAGTTTATCTTTCCAGATAACTTAGCTCTGACAGTGCAACACCCAACATAATCACTTGCATTTTTTTGCATCTTATGCACTTTATTCCTATTTCATTTATGGTATTCATTTAGTAGTTGTTGATTACTCTCGTCTATCTTTTGTTAATAAAATCTATTTTATTACACTTATGTCTTCCTTGTGTTGATGAAACAGTAAGAGGTCCTACAAGTTAGAGATCCCACCAATCTTTTTTATGTGATGTACTCATAACCACACCTTAAGTGACAACATGATCCAAATATCATAATGTCATTGGTGACATGAGTACCCATCACAACACTATTTTGCCTCCCTAGGTTGGCGAAAGCAAAATTCACTACATTACATGACTTAGATTACTATAGTTTAGTACTACAATAGTAATACATATAACTTAAAAATAAAAATAGCAGTTTTTATACTCTCCCCTGGAAATGTTTTGGTTTGTTTTGTTTTTTAAATCATAAATTTCATGAATATGTAGGCCAGGAGTCGGCAAGTAAATTTGGCATTGGGCCAAGTACAAATTTGCCACTAGATGGCAGGCCAGAACATAGTCAAAGGATAATTTAAGAAATTTATTGATGCAAAATGCAACTGGAATTGCCTGTGACAGACTGTTACAGTGTCTTTTGTAACTGATAGTGAGCTGTTAATCTGTGTCAAATCCTGTAGGAGGACAGTCATTAACAAAAAAACACAATGCTCCATGTCTAAAGTATTTCAGTATGACTGAAGTAGCACAACTGTGTTTATAATGTATATTAAAAAATGAAATAAAATAACAGGAGAGTTTCAAAGTGGCTTATTGAAACTCTAGTGTGCAAACTTTTTTCCTACCACACGACAAGTGTGATGCATGTCCCGAGGCCTCATCAGCATCGCCCTGGAAACACACGAGGAACACCTGGGAACCTCGTCACTGGCTGATCGGTCATGGCTGTCAGCAATCAAGCGGCGGTTACATAAGCCGCCGCCACCTACACACAAGTGAGTGATTCTTTGATATTGAAAAAGTGTATGACATAATGTGGATGAATGGCCTGTTAATCAGGTTGCAGCAAATGGGGATTGGGGGCAGAATGTTCGAGTGGATAAAAGCTTTTTTGTCTGAAAGAAGTCTAAGGGTTAAAATAAATGGGGAGTGAAGTGCCAAATATATAGCTGAGAATGGTACTCCACAGGGGAGCATTGTTAGCCCAATATTGTTTGATATAATGATAGATCAGATTTTTAAAAATGTGCAGGGGCCTGATGGAGTAGCTTTGTTTGCTGATGATGGAACCATGTGGAAGCAAGGGAGGAATGTGGACTTCATAGTAAAGAAAATCCAGTAAATAAAGTCCAGAAATTGGCAGTACAGTGGGGATTTAGGATTTCAGTCGAGAAAACAAGTAATGTTCTTTTCTAGGGGGAGCATAAGAGCATAATTTAAAATTAACCTGTCAGGTAGAGAGCTGGAAAGAGTAGAGGTTTTTAAGTACTTGGGTGTATGGTTTGACAAGAAGTTGACATGGGCCTTCCATATCCAGAAGATGGCGGAAAAGTGTAAGAAAATTCTAAATGTGATGAGGTGCTTGTGTGGGGTTGAGTGGGGTGCGTCTGGGTCAGCATTGAGAACAATTTACACTGGTCTAATGAGATCAACGTTCGATTATGGGTGTGTAGCATATGGATCAGCCTCCAAGTCATTATTATATAAACTTGATGTAATGCAAAACCAAGCCCTGAGAATTTGTAGTGGAGCTGTTAAAACCTCTCCAGTGGCAGCCATCCAAGTGGAGGGGGGGAGATGCCCTTGTATTTGAGAAGAGATCAGCTTGCCCTAGTGTATTGGGCTAATCTTATGGGTCACAATGATGATCACATAACAAAGCAAGTCCTAAGAAATTGTCAAGAGCGATTGAATGAGGGAGTAAAAAGCTTTGGGTGGATTATCAAACAAAAAGTTGAGAGTATGGGGTTAAGTGATCTTAATATCTGCACTACAGTACCATACTCTACAGTTCCCCCTTGGACGTTTGAGGAATTAAAATTGGATCTAGGTCTTGAAGAAAAGCAGGAAAGTGAAGTGGACAAAGGGAGAATTAGTGGATATAAAGCAGAACATTACAGACAGCACATGATCATATTTATAGATGTTTCTAAAAGAACTGATAAAAGGGTGGGAGTGGCGCATGTGGTGCCTGAGTTGGGGCTGGCTGTAGTTAAGAGGTTAAATGATGATTTGGCTGTATATATGGCAGAGCTTGTAGCTATATGATTTGCCCTGTTATGGGTAGAAAGCAATGGGAGTAATAGACAAACAGTCATAGCATCTGATTCTAGTTCTGTTCTCCTAAGTATCCAGAATTCCCACTCAGGGTCCAGGAAGGACATTCTTCTTGATGTTTTACATTTAGCAAATGGATTGCAAAGGGCGGGATTAAAATTCGCATTCTTATGGGTTCCAGCCCACATAGGGGGGTGGAGGGGAATGAGCTGGCTGATATATATGCCAAGAAAGCAGCAGGTAAAGACAACATTGATGTTGACATAAAATACAGTAAAGCAGAGGTTAAGAGCATTATTAAAACAAGAACTTATGAAAAATGTCAGTTCTTTTGGGACTGGATGCTAATCATTTGGGAGACATCTTTTTAGTATACAGCCTAAAGTAAATAAGATAACAGATTCAGGCAGAGCTAGACATGAGGAAGTGGTGTTGTCCAGGCTGAGGATTGGGCACACCAGACTTAATAGTACCTTATTTCTAATGAAAAAGCATGTTGATGGTAACAGTGAGCATTGTCTCAGGCACAGCCCAGAAATAGTAGAGCATGATTCATTGTCAGAAATATCATCAAGATAGGGAGAGGCTTATTGCTCAGGTAGAGGCCAATGAAATTATCTTTGAATATAGAAATATATTTACAAAGAAGTGCTGGGAAGATTTTTCATTTTTTGTTTTCTTTTTTAAAGAATACAGGGCTTTTAAAAATAATTTAATTTTATAGAGAAAATGTAACCATTGTTCAATACTCCAGTCCAGCGGTGGCGGTAATGCAACAAATAGTTGTCAACTGCCATTTAAAAATTAGAAGAAGACAAGTGAGTGATCGCTCCAGAAGCCTGGATGCTAATGTTATCTCTTGGTTGTTCCTTGCAGAAAGCCTGTGACTGATCAGCACCCCATGCACGGACATGCCGCACTTGGGACACTGCCACCAGCAGCGCACCAGCCACTGAGCACTCCTGCATTTCCATTTAACAATACACCTCCGGGGCCTTTATCGTATTCCCCGCTGTTGTGTGATTCTTCACCCCGTTACACAAGCTAATAACATGGTTATCAGCATTAAAAGCAATAATTGCTGCTTTTGCGGTGCAAATTTAGTTTGAGATGAAAACAACAGCTGTTTTCGTCAGTTATTTTAACTACGGATCCATGCTTTGCTTACAGATTTCTACTCATTCAAAATAAGATACAGATGAAGTAGCACTGAATTACATTTGTTTGAATGCATTACCGAGAGAGCAATTGCATGTGAATAAGTGTTGTAGTATATATTTAAATCATGCTTTCAGCTGAAAATATATATCTAGAAGAAACAAACCAATTCCTTGAGAACTAGAACTTCCCGCTCATGTCCATTGCCATCATCATAGCCTTCACATTATTTCTGATTTGAGTGATCCTTCTCTATCAAGCTAGCTAAATATGTTTAACACATGAATTCTTGCTAAATATGCAGTTATGTTACGGGCTGTTGGCATGAATTGTACTCGTGACGGAGCCGCGTGGTGGAGTGCTCTTGGAGTGAGTGAAAACACGACGATCTGACTTTTAAAAAATCTGTACCTCGCTCCAGTCAAAATCACACCGCACTAATTCGCACTCCTCTCACGTACTCTGATTGTGAGTAACTGTTGCTGTCATGACAGATCTATTTCAGAACCAGCCGCTATCAAAATAAGTTTTGGCCCTTGGGTCGCCTGTTGCCGACCACTGATGTAGGCTATGAAATGCTTTTATTTAAATAAGACTCTCAAATAAATGTGTTATGTCAGTCAGATCATTCTATCACAGGCACAAAAATGTTAACAAATGCCATGTCATAATTTTAAATAATAAAAAAGATGAATAAACTCAACTTGTACATTTTAGCTTATATAAAATAGTACATCCATCATTTTATTTGAACTATTTACTCAGTATTACATTTTAGTAAAATTCAAATATAATAAAATAATCCTAGAATAGTAGTATGAAGAATATCATAACAAATCAGAATTCTTAAGTTTAATACCGGGATAATAATGAAACTAATGGCTGGGTAAACTCACATCCAGGACTTTCACTATCAGCACTGGCGCCCCTCAGGGACGTGACCTCTCCCCACTGCTCTTCTCCCTCTACACAAATGACTGCACCTCTAAAGATGCCTCTATCAAACTCCTGAAGTTTGCTGATGATCCATGATGGTGACGAGTCTGTATATAGAAGTGAGGTTGAGCAGCTGGCTGTCTGGTGCTCAAAACAGTGGAGATGATGGTGGACTTCAGGAGAAACCCCACTGCACTGTGGCTGCAGTATTCATTCAGGTTCCTGGGCACCACCATCTCTCAGGACCTGAAGTGGGACATTCACATTGGGCCTCATTTATCAATCTAACGTAGAAACGAGTGCAGATCCATGTGCACAAATCAAATTACGACAGAGTTCACGTTTGATTCATTAAACATTCATATGCCGCCAATCCCATCGTACAAATGATCGCACGTTGATAAATATTGCTGCAGAAAACAATCGTCATTTGAATATCACGCCCCTAAAAACACCCTGTTTTAGAAGCCTTGCCACTAGAGTTTACTACACGGAGAAACGAAACCCGGCCAAAAGGAGGAAGTAATCTCATGAAAGAGAAATTGATCTTACTCCAAAAACACCTGTTAACCTTGTAATTGCAAACAATTAGGCTACAATAATTTATGTAATTTATATTAAAATACTGGTAAATATAAACAGCCTATTTAGTTCCCCTCACTCTACAACAGATATTTTAAATGTAATGGTATTCAGATCAGAACAAGAATGAAAAATTAAAAGAATAAAATTATATATTAAACTATAAAATAAAACACAAGGTTAGGCTATAGTGGCATTCATTATAAACAGCATACAAATGTCAGGCAAAACTGAAACGGCATTGGGCTCACGACTCACGAGCCTGTCTCATACCACAAGAATCCAAATGTTTCCATTTCTGCCATATTTGTAACATTTGTTTGCGTAACTATTATTCATTATGTAGCCATTCACTCATGTTCTAATATCCATGTAAAATCCTTCACATGCCTGAAAATGTTTGTTTGGGCGCTGCACGCTGATTTTACGGTGGACCTTTTAAAATAAACTTTCTAACTTTTATATTTGGTTGCCTGCATTTTAGTTTGATGATGAATGACTGAAATGTCAGGCAACGGTAGAACTAATTTTGTTTGTGTGTATATGAGGCACCAGTGCGATCCCAGATAGATTAAATCAAATAAAGATATAAAGAAAATAAATAAAATGCATTTAGAGTGTTACAAAAACGAGCGTAGCCTATACTTGTTGCACACTTTTTTAATCTGTTAATCTGTTAATTATATTATAGCATATTAGCCTATATACTTTGTGTGATCCTATTTATTTTATTCCTTTTATAGACTTAATTTCTGTTTTTCTTCTTTCACAGAAGCTCTGCAGGTCCATGATGCGACAATTGAATCCTCATGGTCTTGTTTAGCCTACTCTGCTTTCGCGCATATAAATCTAAAGCCCTGTATAAAAAAAAGAGACATTCTAATCTTGGTTAACGATCGTTTAATAAGCTTTGTTTGGTGGTCAGGAAAATAAAAATGAACAAAATACTGTCATTCTACAATTCTCCACTGTATTTACTGCGCACAAACTCAAAAACTTGCGTACACGAGCTGAGACCAGACGTGAGATTTGATCGTAGCCATCGCTCACGTCCATATCGATAAATTCCAAGTTTTGCCCTGAATCAACCGTACGCCCAATTTTCTGTCGTACGTTCATTTCGTAAATGAGGCCCACTGACTGTATTGTAAAAAAAGCACAGCATAGGCTGTGATTCCTACGCCAGCTGAGCAAGTTCAACCTGCCACAGGAGCTGCTCACACAGTTCTACTCAGCCATCACTGAGTTTGTCCTCTGTTCATAACTGTTTGGAAAAGCCAGACACAAGAACAGCTTTTTCCCTCAGGCCATGTTCCACCTACAATACATAACATACATCAGACTGTACATCTGTTAATAACTTCTGAAAACTTTTCATCTGTAAATAGCACATTCACAATTCTGTCTATTGATATTTTCTTTTTCTTTATATATGATTACCATATTGTATTTTATTTATTTATTGTCTATTCTCTTTATTTTTAGTGTTTTCTTTAATTTTATTACCTTAAATTATATGTATGTCTGTTCTTTCTGTACTGGAAGCTCCTGACACCACAACGAGTTCCTTGTGTGTGTAAACACACTTGGCAATAAAGCTCTTTCTGATTCTGAAAGAGCTTTATTGCCTGTCCGGGGAGAGGGGTCCGAGCTTGGTGTCCAGCCCCGGCCCAAAAGCGCTCCCCTGAGTACTTCTCCCTGTGCTGGGGTAGAAACTAGCTGAAGGTGCAGGGTCGGGGTGGCGGAGGGATGCTGAAAGTCGATAGATAATGAAGGTAGGACGTACTTGGTGATTTATAGGAGTTTTCTCTTGTGCTGATTGGATAAAAGGTGTAATCACTAATGATGAACTGGCCGTGTTAATTTTCTGTGCACGCTCCTCCCGAAATTTGTTTATAAAACATCACATACATTTGGATTTAGCATTAGACTTTATATCAACAATGTGTTAACATTAAAACAGCAACCGACATTGTTTCAATCACATTTCAACTTTGAAGTTCAGTCATGTGCCTAAAAAGAAAAGTCTGTACTGTTGGTCCAAAAAGAAAACTGAACACAATATGCTAACTGAAAGAAACTTTATTCGGAACTCCTGTATCATATGCTGCTAATATGATTTCTGGATTTTTTTTTCATCAGAAACATGAATTTTAATTATATCTTTCTTCACTTGGGCCATTTCATTATCTGTTACTAACCAACTGAACATTAAACTCTGGAGTACTTCTGTGGAATCAGGCAGCTGTTGCTAGTGGTTTGAGTTCTTTATATATTTCAGGGCTTTTCAACTCCTGACTCATGAACTCTTCAACAGTCCTAAATGTACTGCTGAGTTCTATCTCTAACCAAACACACCAAACAAGCTAATCACAGTGTTCACAATTATTATTATTATTATTATTATTATTATTATTATTATTATTATTATTATTATTTTATTATTTACCAGCTAAATTACTTAGACAGCGATGCCATAGAAATATACAGAGTCACCTGACAGGAAGCAGGAGCACTATAAAAAGAGCAGCATGGCAGACAGTCAAGGAGGCCATTCACAACTTCCACTCACACGTGGACTGTGTGGAGTGTCTTTTTCATTGGACTTTCCTCTCTGGATCACTTGCAGCAGGTGGACAGGTGGACACTCACATTGGGACTCAACCACACACTGAGATTCTTGGACTGTTTTTAGGGTACGACAAAATACCTGTATTCTTTTAACAGACTGAGTTTACCTGGTCTTATAGTGTGTTTTAACTTATTTTAATGTGAACCTGTAAATACACCATTCTTATTAACCATATTTTGAGTTTGTCATTCTTTTAACACATTTTAACTCTCACACAGAAAAGTCAGACCCCATTTCAATTTTAGTTACCCATCCCGCTGGGCTGAGCATTACAAGCTACTGCACAAATGGAAGTTCAAAGACACTGTCATGGTGTAAAAAACAGAAACTGCTCTTTATTAATAACTGGAATTTTTTTGGGAGCCTCCTAGGCTTTTCGCACTGATGGCCAGCACCCCAGCAGAGTCGGAGCAGAACTCCTCTCGGACAGCATCTCCAGGACTCAAAACTCCATATGACTAGTAAGCCAATTCTCAAATAACTGCTATGATGGCTTTTGTTTTACCCGCTTAAATGATAGAAGTACTTGCGCTGTCCAATCTATTAAGACTATTAATGTCTATTGTGTCTGTTCCCCGAATAGTGAGGTCAAAATATAAATTTAATGTAGGATCTAGAAAAAATCTTATCATGATTAAACCAGAAAAACGTAAAATAAATGAACAAAAACAATTTCTTAAGTTTGGGCTTATAAACATTAGATCACTCACACCCAAAGCAGTTTTTGTAAATGAAATGATCTCAGATAATAGTTTTGATGTACTCTGCTTGACTGAAACCTGGCTAAAACCAAATTGTTCTATTGGTCTAAATGAGTCTACTCCACCAAACTACTGTTATAAACATGAGCCCCGTCAGACTGGTCGAGGTGGAGGTGTTGCAACAATATATAGTGGTATTCTCAATGTTACCCAGAAAACAGGATACAGGTTTAAATCATTCAAAATACTTTTTCTTAATGTTACACTGTCAGATATGCAAAATAAATCTATTGTATCTCTTGCTCTGGCTACTGTGTATAGACCACCAGGGCCATATACAGAATTCCTAAAAGAATTTGGAGATTTCCTCTCAGTCCTGTTGGTTGCCACTGATAAAGCACTAATTTTTGGAGATTTTAACATTCACGTTGATAATACAAATGATGCATTAGGACTTGCGTTTACTGACTTAAACTGTTTTGGAGTAAAGGAAAATGTCACCGGGCCCACTCATCGTTTTAATCATTTGCTAGATTTAATTATATCGCATGGAATCGATCTTACTGATATAGATATCGTACCTCAAAGTGATGATGTTACTGACCATTTCCTTGTATCGTGCATTCTGCGTATTGATGATATTAACTATATGGCTTTGAGTTATCATCCAGGCAGAAGTATTGTTCCAGCCACCAAAGACAGATTCGCAAATAACCTGCCTGATTTATCTCAACTGCTATGTATACCCATAAATACACATGAACTAGACGAAATGACTGGCAACATGGGCACTATCTTCTCTAATACATTAGAAGCTGTTGCACCCATCAAATTGAAAAAGGTTAGAGAAAAACATACTGTGCCATGGTACAACAGTAATACCCACGCTCTCAAGAAAGAAACTCATAGTCTTGAGCGCAAATGGAGAAAAACTAACTTGGAAGTTTTTAGAATTGCATGGAAAAACAGTATGTCTAGCTATAGACAGGCTCTAAAAACTGCCAAGGCCGAGCATATCCACAAACTCATAGAAAATAACTAAAACAATCCAAGATTTTTATTTACCACAGTGGCTAGATTAACAAATAACCAGACACCACCCGATCTAAATATTCCCTCACAGTTAAATAGTAATGACTTTATGAATTTCTTCACTGATAAAATAGATAACACCAGAAATACAATAACAAATGTAGATTCTACAGCGTCTAATACTTTAGTTTTATCCATCACACCCAACGATAAACTGCAGTGCTTTACAACTATAGGACAGGAAGAGCTAAATAAACTTATCACTGCATCTAAACCAACAACATGTTTATTATCTCCTGTACCCACTAAATTACTGAAAGAGTTGTTACCTGTAGCAGAAGAACCGCTTCTCAATATTATTAACTCGTCGTTATCTTTAGGTCACGTCCCAAAACCATTCAAGCTGGTGGTTATTAAGCCTCTTATTAAGACATGACAACTAGATCTTTGTGAACTGGCAAATTACAGACCCATTTCAAATCTTCCATTTATGTCTAAAATTTTAGAAAAAGTTGTGTCTGCTCAATTGTCCTTCCTGCAAAAAAATGATCTCTATGAAGAATTTCATCGGGTTTCAGGCCCCATCATAGCACAGAAACTGCACTGGTTAAAATTACAACCATGGCTGCACTTGCTTCTTCTGAATTAGTGCTGCGTTAGACAGACCAAGGCTGCAGGTCTCCAAGGGCAGGCTTTAGTTTTTTATACATGTTGCCCTTTGGTAATATTATTAGAAAAAACCAAATAAATATCCAAAATAAACCAGATGAAACTCAAATATACATGTTGCCCTTTGGTAATATTATTAGAAAATACGGGATTAGTTTCCACTGTTATGCTGATGATATTCAACTATATATCTCAAAGAGACCAGATGAAACGTTTAAATTATCTAAGCTAACAGAGTGTGTTAAAAATGAAAAAGATTGGATGACCAATAATTTCTCCTATTAAATTCAGATAAGACAGAGATATTACTTATTGGACCAAAAAATATTACACAGAATCCCGTAGATTACAATTTGTGACTAGACGGATGTACTGTTACTTCCTCTACAGTCAAAAATCTGGGTGTTTTAAAAGCTAGTTCATGCATTCATGACCTCTAGACTGGACTACTGTAATGCACTTCTAGCTGGATGTCCTGCATCCTCAATAAACAAGCTACAGGTAGTCCAAAATGCAGCGGCTAGAGTCCTTACCAGGTCAAGAAAATATGATCATATTACCCCAATTTTACAGTCTCTGCACTGGCTACCTATTAAGTTCCGTATCAGTTACAAAATATTATTACTTACCTATAAGGCCCTTAATGGTTTAGCTCCTGCGTACCTAACTAGTCTTCTACCACACTACAAACCATCACGCTCCCTAAGGTCACAATACACTGGACTTTTGGTAGTACCTAGGATAGCAAAGTCCACTAAAGGAGGTAGAGCTTTTTTGCACTTGACTCCCAAACTCTGCAATAGCCTTCCTGATAACGTTTGGGGTTCAGACACACTCCCTCTGTTTAAATCTAGATTAAAAACACACCTCTTTGGCCAAGCATTCAAATAATGCATCTCATAATTTTGGACTGCAGTTATATCTGATCAAATGCACATTATTATTCTTTAGCTTGGGTTAAACTAATTTACTTGGCTGGAACAGCAGCTATGCTAATTATGTCTCTATTTGTTTCTCTGTTTTGCCACGGGACAAGGATTTACACAAGCTCCATTCTGGATCCAGAACACCTGAGAAGAGATGATGCCAACCCCTTAGAAGACCTCAGATGATACTAACCCAGAGACAACATACAGAACTACCACATTTTGCTATAAGTTTGATTGCATAATTGCTGTTAATAGTGTTAATCGTCTGTTTGTTTACGTCTTTTATTGATTTTTCTGAACATTTCTGCCGAATGCACATAAACTGACAGTCACCACTGATAAGCTACTACAAAATATTGTAGAAACTTAATTTTCTGTAAAGTTGCTTTGCAATGATTTGTATCGTAAAAAGCACTATACAATTAAACTTGAATTGAATTGAAAGATAAACTTGAACATTATTCTAAAGATGGTGACGTGCTTGTTTCTCTGGAGAATAAAGACAATACTGGATAGATCCCACATAGATCCCAAACACACTGCCCAATCTGTAACTATAGTACCTATTTGTGTACTATAGGGTCCAAGTCAGCCTATAGGACTGATTATGTTTGCTCATGTCTTACCCAGAATGCTTATGTCTTACCCAAATAGGGCCCCATATAAGTAATGGGAAGTTCAGATCATTTAACTGACTCTCTCCTTTGATCTCGTTCATCAAAATGAACAAATCTTTATTTAAGTTTTCAAGTTTATTCAAATGCTATTTTTAAAGCTCATTATTTTGTGTATTTGGTATAACAGAATATGTTGACATGTTTTAATGTTCAAAAAACCCATTATTTTTCAAATACTGTACATTACTGTAGGTCCTCTATGCCCCGCCTCTCTCAAACGTGTCGTGTTCTATTAATTCCCTCCTTCTGGCCAATCAGAGCAGGCCCGTTGTCTGCTCTGATTGGCCAACTGACCCAGTGCATTGTGATTAGCCGGACACAGCAAGCCCTCGTCGGAAATGTAACGCCCCTTTCCATAATCGTGAGCTTCATCTTTCAAAATAAATGTAAAGACAGTTAATAATGTCCTTAGTTTTACCATCAATTCAAGCCCAAAAGATGAACAGGGTTGCGTGACAGACACAGTGATGATGCTCTTATGTGTTTGCAGCAATAGACGGTTAAGACAGCTGACTCTGTGATGTGACCCTCTCTCTCTCTCTCTCGCACACACACAATGCGCACAACTCTGCATCTGAACAGTCAATACCAGATACTTTAATAACAAAACATACTTACAGTAGCTGATTCAGAAGCGGCAGATAGTCTTAGCAAAGTCAGAATTACCTCCTCTCCTAGGTCCATGAAACGGTCATCCATAAAATGCGTTGCTTTTCTGTTGTAAGTAATCTTTCGGAAGGCCAAATAAAGTGCTTTTGCTTTGCCTAAATACACACAGCATCTCCCTGAAATGGCTACTTCAACACTAACTGAGGTTACTGAAACCACGCCTTCTTTCTTTGCGTGAACATTTGGGCAGCATTACGCAAATATTTCCATATAGTGACATAGATATGGGGGTGTGTTAGAACGAGCAGTTTTAGGGGGCATGGCAGAGTCTTAACTTTGATAAAGAATATCTCTTTGGATTTGAGACTTTATTCTTTGCAACTTTACAGATCTTCTTCATGCACAAAGAGCTTGTAACAGTACAAAGAGAAAGAAAAAATTGAAATCACATCACATTACCCCTTTATATATTATGCTTTTACCAGCCAAATTCCCCCTACACTATCTTGATAATATTCCAAATTAGGAAATCATTATAATGCAGTCAAAGATAATTTATAGGGAACATAAATAATTACTTTAACTTCAGAGTCTTTCAGTCATTTGTCATGTGACAGACGCAATGAACAGATCATTCATGAATGATCCATCTGTACCCCATATGTATTTCCCCATTCACAACCCTTACACAGATTACCCATGTGGGTACTAACTTGAATCCCTGTAGCAAACCTATAAGGGAATGATTGTGTTTGCCCATGTCTGACCCATATTTTGGCCAAGACGGCCCCACACGCCTTTCCTATTCTGAACCCATTCAAATATTATCTATGTGGGTACTACCTTGGACCCATGTAGGCAGCCTATTTGCGACTGATTGTGTTTGTCCATGTTTTACCCATATGATTTTGCAAAGTGGGCCGCATATGTGTTTCCCCATTCAGAACCCATATAGAGGTTGCCTTTGTGGTTAATACCTTGGGACAGTATAGGCAGCCTATATGGGATTAATTTTATTTGCCCATATCTAACCCATATGTTAAACCCATATGGGCCCCATTTGTGTTGCCCATTTAGAGCCCATGCACTCATTTCCCATTTGTGACCCAACTACGACCCACATAGGGAGCCCATCTGTTTTTGCCCATTTGGGACCTACATAGCTGACCCAAGCGAGCCCCAGATGAGATGCCCATTTTGGGACCATGCCCACTTGGTACCCATATAGACCCAACATAAACCATGTGGGGCCCACATACACATGTTGGCTGGGCTCACACGTAGAGAGCGCTCTTAAAAGCTAAGATCCATCATTTTTGTGAAACCCGGCCCTGCTTAATTCATATGGCTTAGTTTTACGATCGCTTCATGAACTTTTTGAAGCATCAAAGTGGTAGTTGCAAATGCTGTCAAGAGAGGGACAGACAGCTCTCAGATTTCATTAAAAATATCTCTTACAGGTTGGAACAACATCAGGTTGAGTGTGTGTGTGTGTGTGTGTGTGTGTGTGTGTGTGTGTGTGAGAGAGAGAGAGAGAGAGAGAGAGAGAGAGAGAGAACTACCCCAAGTGAAGTGTGCTCAGCTGGAGCAGTGTAAAGATATTGTGGACTGCAGAACATAAATTTTAAATTTCAAAGTTTACTGTGTAAAAACGCTATTGAATGCTATTCATTTTTATTTGCTGATTAAATGTTTTTAATGTAATCGAATTTGATATTTTAACATTTTTCAAATCACTGTTCAAAACACAATTTACAATAGAAGTATATAGCACTTAAAGTTTTCTGAGTGAGTACACTAGGTGTTTATTTATTTATTTATTATTATTTTTATTATTATTATTATTATTATTATTATTATTATTATTATTGTACTTGAAGCCTGTAAACAGCTTTATGTAAAGGTGATTAAAAATTCATCTGAAAAGGATGTGTGTGGTAACACTTTAGAATTAGGGAACACATTCACTATTGACTAAGAGTTTTCCCTCTCTAAAATTAATAGTTAATAAGGTATTTGTTAAGTTAAGGTATGTTGTAGGATTAAGGGATCTAAAATATGGTCATGCAGAATAATGCATTAATATGTGCTTTATAAGTACAAATAAACAGTCTATAAGCTTGTAATATTCATGCTAATAAGCAACTAGTTATTAGTGAGAATTGGTCCCTAAACTAAAGTGTTAAAATAGTATTAATGATACTCTATATTTTGCATTGTTGGGCTGTTGTAACATTGTAAAGTGAATAAATGTTTTGAGATGCTTGTTTACTGTTTCATTACACTATTGTAGAAATATTTAAATACAGATTGAATACATTTTGAAAATTAAAAAAAAAAAATCTATATATATGATATATAGCTTATAAGAAGAAACTGATAAATATAACTTTAAAAACAACAAGGTTTATGTTTGATAAATTTAAAACAATAGTTTGTAAATTGAAAAAACTGAGTTGCCATTAATTATGTAAGAGTGCAAGTTTAAAACATGTAAAGTCTAATAGAACAAACTAAAATAAAATGACTTCAAAATACTCAAAAAGTTGATGCAAAGAGTTGCCTCCATTTTATTGAGTAAAATGGGCACAATATGTTTTTTACAGTGTAGTCCAAGTTGGATCCAAAAACAGCTGATATCCATTTTAATCCAAAAAGTACACATTACTCAACAAATTATTTTTCAACAGTGCCATAAGAACACTTAATCTTGGGGTTTGTTCGATTAAACACTTCAAATGTGCATTTCTTGTAATCATACTTCACAATGCAGCCTAGAGATAGGTTAGTCACTCGGGGCACCCTATAACAAAAAAACACATCACTTCAGAGGAAATGTCTTGAAATATAAAACCCACAACATGCTGTTCAAAATCACAGAAATTAAGTTCAACTCATCCTTCAGCTTGTAAACATGAATGTTTATGAAAAATGTGTTAAAAATACAGCACACAAACAGGCCAGCATGGGGTTTAAAAAAGATATGTGAAGCTGTTTTCAAAGTTAATGAAGCTAACAATGAACAACCTTTGTGAAAAAGATGTATTGTTAAGCATACATTTAAAAAGAGTACTTATTATAGAAATAATATACTTTAAAATAATATACTTAAGTGTGAACCTAATGTAATGTTCTCGGATGAATTAAACATTATTTTTAATTAAATGACAATGTATTATAGTTTAACTTTAAATTTAATGCAATCAGCTGAACTTAAGTGTGCTTTTTCCACCCACTTAAATAGGACTTAAGTACATTTCATATGTAATTTAATTGCTTGTTTTGTCTTTGAAATATGCTTATAGTGTGCTACATGTACTGGCAAACATTTATTGTAAAATAAAACATACTTTAATTTCATTTCTATTGAAACTTAATATACTTGTAATTACAAATTTGTAATGGTGTAGTTGCAATTTAGTACTTTTAAAATATATCAACTTGTTACAAATGTAATATTGAATGACACTACAGTAAAAATTATAATAAAGTACATGCTTTAGTATGTTACTTGAGTGTGTTAAGAAACAATCATGAAAGTGTTCTTAAGCGCACTTTTATTTTAGTAATATTGTATTTTCTGCAATATTGTATTATCTGAATTAATGCCAATTGTTTTTGTTTATTTTGTTTAAAAAAAAAACTGAAGGACAAGATTAAATTAATAAAACAATTAAAGAACAATGTATTTGGTTTTCTAAAGTTACAACAGTAGTTAGGATGTTAAGTGTCTTACATGTGACAGCACCGCATTTTCCCGGGGAAGCAGGTACATCTCAGACATCTGGGGTTTGTCCAAGTAATTCCCATTGGATGCCTGGAGTTATCATAGCCATCGACACAAAATTTCGCCCCTATTTAAATTCAATGAAATTAAGAGTTGTTAAGAAGAAATGCAGTGTTTAATAGTGTACATACACCACCTTTTAAATATGCAGTATGATGAGTGGATGTGTGTCTCATTGTTATAAATGAATATTTCCTGTTCTTGGGTAGCTAGGTTATGTAGAGATAGGAGTGGGGTGGTCGATAGTATCAAATGCAGCAGATTATTCTAAAAGAATAAGAACCACAGAATCTCTGGAATCAGCAGATTGATATCGTTTAACCCTTGTGCGGTCTTCGGTCATTCCTGCCTGGAGAATTTTACATTTAGAATTTTTAAAAATCGTAGCTTCACCAGAATGGTACGAAACTTGGTAAGTTTTATGCCACTTGGTATGTGAACAAAAAATAAAAAATATAGAACATTTTTATGTGTACAATCTACAAATCCCCCACAATGCAGGAAAAAATGAATGAAGGGGTGAAACTCTAAAACATCTTGAGTGCAAAATCAACACACCACCTCACACACTCGCGGACACAAACTTGTACACACACATACACACCTATGAAGTGGTGTGACTGTTACACTGCAACTATGTAAAATAAAATCAATAATTTGACTACAGTGCAGTACAAAAGTGGACAGCAAGGAACGGGTTACACTCTAAAACATCAATAGTGTAAAACAGATACATCCACTCACTCACACACACTCACTTACACATACATACAGAATTATGCATACTCAAATGAACTGGTATGGCAATAACCATATAGCCAAAATGAGTCAGAAGACTGAAATAAGAGGTTAAAATCAGATCAGACCCAAAAGGATTAAGCTCTGATAAAGCAGATTGAAAAATCTCATAGATACAACTACTTGACAGAAAATGTTGAAGTTGATCCAGCACAATTTTCTCCAATACCTTTGAAATTAAAGGTAAAACAGAAATAGGCTGATTATTTTTTATTTTATTTTTTTTAAAACAGAAGGATACAGTGAAGCGTTTATTATTTTTGATGTTTAAACCAAACATTTGCTTTGATACAAAGCAACTAAGTGATGATTTAATCATAATGCTTGGATGAAATGTGCACTATAAATTAAAAAAAGAGTGAATTTTGACTTTGTGTTGAATTTTAAAGAAATAATTAAAAATATGGTTTTATGTGTTTGTGTTTTTATTTACCTGGCTTTAGAGGTGTCACGGAGCAGACAGAATCGCTTAAAGAAACACAGGCACAAAATACCAAAACCAGAGCCAAAGATTTCTGTAAAGATATAACTAGGAACTTACTACAGAAGAAAAAAAAAAAAAAAAAAAAACAGTACACAACAGTAAATGTTTACATATAAATTCTATATTGATCAGTAGCATTATGAAACTTACCATTGTTGCAAGTTTAGCACTGATGCTGTTCTGATGAAATGCAGTCATTGGCACTTTAGGTCTTTATAAAGAAAACAGAAGAGGGGCGGAACATCCTTCTGGCCAAACATTTCAATACACATCTGCACTGATCATCAACTTTTTTTTTTTTTTTCAGTGAAATCAATGTAAAATATTTTTGTTCAATAATATTTTTCTTTTGTATTTTGTATTTTGAGAGAATTTCATGGTTCTATTTAATATTTATGCAATAATTCTGATAATTTTTTTCACACTGAAAATAATACTATTTAATTAAAAATATATATATATTGCTTTTCAATTATGGTAGCATTTCATGTTAAAAATAGATGCAATGCCTTTAAAATCAAATTTTTGAAGGCAGATCAGTGTCATCTGGTGGGAGTAAAAAAAGAAAAACATCTGAAATTCCATGGTCTAGCCACTAGATAGAGCTCTATATAAAAAGCTTATAAATTCTCTAGTTGTTTTTAGACATAAATACTTTTAGTTATGGATTTGGATTTATATTCATTTTTTTTTTTTTTAAATGTTGGTTTGAAATGTCAGTTCTTGCATTCATTTTACTACAGTCAAACCTGAACACAAAAAAAGACATTTTATTACGCATAACATCAAAGTTCAACAAAAATGTTACGAATATGAAACGGAATGCTTTATCAGAGGTTAATCAATCTGATTTCAACCTCTTATTTGAGTCTTCTGGCTCAATTTTGCTATATTGTTACAGCCACACCAGTTAATTTGTGTGTGTATAATAGTGTTGTGTGTGTGTGTGTGTGTGTGTGTGTGTGTGTGTGTGTGTGTGTGTGTGTGTGTGTGTGTGTGTAAGTGAGTGTGTGTTTGAGTGTGTGTGTTTGTTTTGTACTCTTGAAGTTTTAGGGTGTCACCCCTCCCTTGTTTACTCCATTGTGGCTAAATTATTGATTTGATTTCATGTATTTGCAAAAACATGCTTTGTGTTACAATCACACTAGTTCATATTTTTTTTTATATTATTATTATATTTTATTGTGTGTCTGTTTTGCACTCTTGATATTTTAGTGTCATCCCTTCATTGCTGTGCACTTTTTTTCTGCATCGTGAATAATTTGTAGATTGTACACACAAAAAATGATCTGTATTTTCGGATGTTTGCATATTTCCCATTCATTTCCAATGGCGGTCATTTTTGACTGCGAACAACACAAGTGTGACAATTTTTTATGACCATTTAGCTTTTTCGAATCAAGGTCAGACTTTTTTTTTTTTTGGGTCACATAGTGACTGCCGTAAAATTCAGTGAGTTTCATACCATTCCGATAAAGTAGCGATTTTTAAAGGGGTCATATGGTGCGATTTAAATTTTTCCTTTCTCTTTGTAGTGTTACAAGCTCTTGGTGCATAAAGAAGATCTGAAAAGTTGAAAAGACTAAAGTCTCAAATCCAAAGAGATAATCTTTATCAAAGTTAAGACTCTGCCACAGCCCCCTAAAACGGCTCATTCAAACACGCCCCCACATCTCTACGTCACTATGTGGAAATATTTGCATAATGCCGCACAAATGTTTACACAAAGAAAAAAAGTGTGTATTCAGTAACCACAGTTAGTGTTGAGGCAGTCATGTCAGGGAGATGCTGTGTGTTTCTAGGCGAAAGCAAAAGCACTTTATTTGGCCTTCCGAAAGTAGATGCATTTAGGAATCTTTAAGATTACTTACAACAGAACAGCAACTCATTTAATGGATGATCGTTTCATGAACCTAGGAGAGGAGGTAATTCAGACTTTGCTACGACAATCTGGCGCTTCTGAATCAGCTACTGTAAGTATGTTTTGTTATTAGTTTAAGTATTTGCTATTGACTGTTCAAATGCGGAGTTTTGCGCGTCGTGTATATATATATATATATATATATATATATGGTCTAAAATGACAGAACAATACCAGAGGGTTAATGAGTCATGGGTGTGTTTTGGGAGTAATGTGCAATAAACCAATCAGAGTCTCATCTCCCATTCCCTTTAAAGGGTTAGAATATAAATTGTGCTTCAGTAATTTTGCGTTAATTGCGTTAAATTATTTTAACGCATTACGGATTGTAAAATTAATTGCATGCATTAACGCGTTAACGATGACAACCCTAACATATACCCACATAGCAAATGTTTTCTGGCCGGCCACACAATCACTTTTTCCTCGGCCCAAATACCGCAAAGAATGACGGCCCTGAAGTGGCCCAGAACTGGATTAAAGACAAGAGACCCACATGGCCATAACCAGCCCGATTCTCAGCCAGTTAATCACCCTTAGCTGGCCCTGAACTAGGCCAAAACAGGTTTTATTATTAGTACCAATTCTCAGCCTTAAGTAAACCAGAATCCCCAAATCTGAGCCACACCTGAGCCTTATATAGCCCAGACCCAATACAGAATCTTAATATTTCATATTGTTGCATTGTGTATTACTATAATTGCCATTATTCATTTTGTGAAATGCTTTGGTAATGTACACACAAACTATGCCAACAAAGTACATTAAACTGAGTGGAAAATCACTTAAAACCCACAAATCATGTAACTGTGCAATAAAAACCATACTGCATTGAATTTTTTATTATTATTTTTTTATAAAGAACAAATCAACAAATAAAGAGTGAGTGTATAAAGTATACAGTCCATAAGAGAAACGTAACATACAGACACATGTAATCTAATCATAAGAATTTACTGCAGATGTGTCAAATAGAAGTTACCACAGTAGTCCAAATGTTCCTGATCCTAATCTCGCTATAACCTGCTTTTACTGTGTCTAACTCCCTCCTCAACTGTTTCACTTCTGTTTTTAAATTCTTTATTATTTTTTTCTCAATTTCTCTTTTTAATTATAATATTCCTCCTTTGTTATGTTTTAGCCTTGTATCTTTTCTTCTTGTTGCTAATTCTGTTTCACTAACCTCACTTTCTGTACTTAGTGTTGACGAGTATGAGTCTTCACTTTCTTGCTCTTCATCTGCACTGCTCATTTCCATTTCAGACTGACTTTGATGAGCTATCTCCTCTCCCTCTGACACAAACTGCCGTTCCGAAGGGTTCTGCTGCTCCCTTTTGTTTCATTGTAATTTTTTTTTTATTTGTCTCTATTCCTGTTATTCACTAACAAGTTTATTTTCATTGATTCGGTCTCTGAATTATTTATTATTCCTGTTAACATCCCTTTAATCACTGTTGTTTCTGAATGCCTAAACTGTCCTGTCCCCATTAAGGTTAAATGCATTATCTTAACCCTCTACTAATTGCTATCTGAATCAAGGATGACATTATTGTTTCAGCTTCTATCTCTAAAGTGTTTGATGGTACACAATTTTGCTCTACAATCTGTCATTACAGCATGTGCTAAAGCTCAATAAGGCGATCCAGAGGTTAATATCACTGAACCTGGACTCTGCATACCCTGTTGTTCTCGTGTACTTTCTATTTCTGCTAGCACCTGATCTCCTAGTACATTAAAAATTGTACCTCCTGGTACCTCTTGTTTGCATTAACTGATTAAGAACTATAACTCTTTTAGTTTCTTCTATTAAACCATCATAAGCCATTATTTCAATTTTCCCTATTTTTAATCTCTGTTTATTTAGTTCATATACTAAATCTTGTTCTGACCTTAATAAATCTTCTCTATTATTATCTTCATCTTCCTGTTTTTCTGAAAGATTGTCCTCAGCTTCTTTAAAACTAAATTTCTTTTCTTCATCTATTTGATCTTCATCCATTTTTGCCTGTTTTCTTGGTATTATAATTAATAATTTTATCAAGCATTTTTATACTAAAATTCTACTATACAGGGGCTTCTCAATAAATTAGAATGTTGTGGAAAAGTTCATTTATTTCAGTAATTCAACTCAAATTGTGAAACTCTTGTGTATTAAATAAATTCAATGCACACAGACTGAAGTAGTTTAAGTCTTTGGTTCTTTTAACTGTTGATTCTGATCTCAGCAAATTAGAATACTTCATAAGACCAATAAAAAAAAATAAATAAAAAAAAACATTTTTAGTGAACTGTTGGCCTTCTGGAAAGTATGTTCATGTACTGTACATGTACTCAATACTTGGTAGGGGCTCCTTTTGCTTTAATTACTGCCTCAATTCGACACGGCACTGCTGAGGTGGTATGGAAGCCCAGGTTTCTTTGAAACTCTACACTCTTGTGTCTAGAACGTATTGTCCAGGTTGAGCAATTGGTAATTGATCCTGGCCAGTAATCAATGATCAATATGCCCCCGACACATTGGGCACCATGTTTTACGGTGCTAAATCTTCTACTGCTTCTACCTTATTTTATTTATTTTCAGGTTAGGTAAAACAATTCAAATCTGTCCTGTCTCATAAGTATACAAAATAGATCACAGAAGACTTCTCCGTCCGCCTTCTGCACAACAGTGCGTAAACACACTTGGCAATAAAGCCCTTTCTGATTCTGAATCAGCGTTTAACATCTGGATTGTGAATTCCAGTCCGGGTTTCTCGCAGCTCCAACCAGCCGACGCAGAACACACTCCAGTCCGGGTTTTCCGTTGCTCCGCTGTGGCGCGGTAGTAAAACAAAAGACGGTCGGGCCATAGCTGAGCCTTTATAAGAGTGGATATCATTCCGTCGGAGTTTAGTGGTTTCTCGTCGCATGAACCCGATTTTCTTCAGTACTATCTACATTAATCAGAGAACCGTTCTTTGGGCCGAAATGATATGAAAGAAGTCTAATACTGGACAGTAAGTATTGTGAAATGAGTTAGCCTCCGAGCTAACAGCCTGCCAGATCATATTATAGCACTGCAATAACCACACCAAAACATTTCCGGTTTCTACGTATTGCTTCACAGTTCAAGCAATACAGGGGTTTATTTCAGGTAATTTATTGAGATTTAAAAGCTCAGCTGGCGTGTGTGTGTGTGTGTGTGTGTGTGTGTGTGTGTGTGTGTGTGTGTGTGTGTGTGTGTGTGTGTGTGTGTGTGTGTTGTTCTTGGGGTTGTAAAAGCATGGACCCCCTACGAATTTACCATAACTTTGCTGTTTCCACTGTTGTTGCTACATTAAATCTGTGGTAAGTTAGCATTAGCCACCACTCTTATTAAAAAATAAATAAATAAATGCCAGTAACATCATAACTGATCATTTATTTATCACTCATTTGTAAGTCCCTTTGGATAAAAGCGTCTGTAAAATGACTAAATATAAAAAAGATCTCAATAGTTTAGCGCTTTACTCAAGTATAAATAACTATTAGGACCTGTGGTATTTATTTTAGCAGAAACTGTTCGCCTTGTGAAAAGGAAGTGCTCTTGTTGTGTACTTCAAATCTTAAAAGAAGTACAAAATCTTTTAAAAAGTACACTTATTTTGATGTGTGGACTAAATACTAAAGCGCATGTAAAAGTACCTGATTATAAATGTAGCACGTAATTTGATATTACATTGCAGCTTCATCGTTACAAATATTTAAACAGAAATATGTGTGAGTTTCAGTAGAAATGCTTCATTTAGTGAGGTGCTTGATACTGATTGTTTAATTGTAGGGTTGATGTTTACGGTGCGAGCGTCCCATTTCTGCAGGAACCGCAGAGCCTCCGTGTGGGGCTAGTGGACCATGTTCCGTCCAGGAGGAGAGAGAGACTTCCAGACGTCGGCCCGGAGGATGGGGACGTCCCTGCTCTTCCAGCTGTCGGTTCATGAGCGGGAGTTGGACCTCGTGTTTCTTGACCACAGCTATGCCAAACCCTGGAGCGCGCACCCGGATGCCAGCAGCGCGCGGCCCACCCGCATGCTGTTCGTCACCCCTCGACGGCAGCCGGAGCCTTCTGTGTGAGTGAAGGATTCTAGATTATCAGTGGAGGGGAGATATTTTACCTTGTTTACACTTGGAATTGACATCTGTTTTGGGTGATCTGATCACAAGCGATCAGGTGCAAGTTAGCATCTCAAACCATTTCTCCTGGAGCTCAAATGAATTATGTGAAGCCCCAATGAATTCTCAAATTCTGCTTGTTTGTTTTAATTTTTTTTAGTTTTTTTTTTTTTTTTTTTTTTTGCAAATTAATTTTTAGTAATCAAGCATGTCTAATTGAAATCATGAAACGTGTATAATTTAACAGTAATTTATATATATAAAATAAATAATAACACGTTAGATTTTTTTGGCCCTTATATTTTGCTGTTGTATTTTTTTATGATTCTGTATAATTTTTGTATTATTTTCCCCAAAATGTTTTCCATTTAAATATTTCCATTTCAGTGGTTTAATTATTTTTAACTCATAACATTTCAATTATTTTGTGCATTTTTTTAACAATAAAATACTTCAATCAGGTGTGCTTTAATTTTCTGGAACATGACTGTATATATATTTATTAGCAAAAATAGTGGTAATCAAATGAAACCATAAAACATTAACAATTTGTGAATCAATTATTTATATATTTATTTTAAGCATAATGTAATGAAATTAAATTTTTTGATAAATGAGGTTGTGCGGAAATCATATGTCCCAAGATATTTTAAAGCTGGTCTGTTTATAAGTAAATGCATATGAAGTTATAATTGTGAATTGAAAAAATTTTATCCACTACAGGGATTCGGACATTTCCATTGATGTAGAGACGGTCACACCCATGCCAATGCCTCTCTATGACAATCAGAAAGCCCGAAGTGTGATGAACGAGTGTGATCGTCACGTTCTGTTTGCTCGAACCATCGCTGATGGACCACTTCCTCCCGATGATTGGGAAGAACACATCAACAAGTAAGAAAAGCTGCTGTAGGATAACTACAAGAATAGAAGAAAAATATAGTTTTCTCAAACATCTGAGCTGCTCTGTTGATGATCGTCTGTTCTTCAATTTGTTGTAGGACTGGCTGGTCATTGGCTCAGAACAAGCTCTTCAATAAAGTATTGAAAGCACTGCAGGCAGAAAGACTGAGCAGATTGGCCAATGAGGGGGTGAGTTTTCAAAACTGGGTTTAACTCGTAAGCTCTGTTTTGTTCAGTTAAATGCAAGAGCTGCTGATTATTAAAGGTGCTTGGAACTATTTTTTCACCGGCTGTAACTATGTGGTCTTATGAGCTTTTCCACTGCATGGTGTGGCACGGTACGGTTCACTTTTGGGGGGTTTTCTACTGGGTACAGTACCTGGTACTTTTTTTAGTACCACCTCGGTTGAGGTTCCAAGTGAACCGTACCGTTACCAAAACGTGACGTGTAAACTCTGCTGATCACAGATTGGCTGGAGAGAGTCGTCACTGAACTTGCAACACAAACACAACAAAACCGCTAGATTTAAATCAGCACAGCCAGCGACGGATTGAATGTAACGGTTTTGAACGAGTGCAGCCTTTTTTAACAACAAAAAGTGTCTGTTTCGTTATTTGTTGAGGAAGTGCAGACATTCCTCTCGTTGATAGCAGAGGAGCGGATCCAGCGAGAGATTGGTGGTACGACGCGGAATGAAAAGGTTTTTCAGGAGTCGCTGCAGCAGAGGCGGTGCAACTATAATGACATGTGAATAATCCCGCCCACTCCAAAGCGATACTAAACTGCGGTGGAAACGCAAGCCAAGCCGAGTCGTACCACACAGTGGAAAAGGGCCATTAGACTGTATACTAGATGTCTTCTGAGGGTCCTAAGATCTGTACCTTATCACTTCTTACCCAAACCTGACATGCGTCATTTTGTTTTTGTTTTTTTTAACAAAAGGAAAACTCAACCCAAGTTAATAAAATATGAAGTCCCACATCAGATTTTCTTACCTTTTTTGTAGGTGAAATACATTCTGTGATCCTGCTTCTTGGCACTTTAGGTTTGGTAATTTACAGTTTACAGACAACAGAGAAGAAGGGAAGAAATAATTATGATATCGTAGAATTTTTTGTTTGTTTCAAAAAAAAAAATATATATATATATATTTACACACACACAATTTGGTCTTCTCTAGACCTTATTTACACATATACATATGGTAAAAAAAAAACACTAGACCTTTATTTGGTAAAAAAAAAACACACATTTATTTAAAATGACCTGATCAGAATATATTCTATACACAATCACTATTTATCACAATGGGAAGAAAATACTTTCCACGTTTTTTAGACCTTGAGAATGAATGTAAACACAACTTGTTTGTTCACTATTGAACTCCAAAGACTAGCGACCTTTTAATTTATGGCCCCTATGAAATTTTTTTAGTGTCTTTCATTAAATTTTTTCCGATTTCTGTTTTATGATATATTACAATTTTATCTTTAAAAGTGGTGTCTTAATTAAATGTATTAATACAACTTTAACAATTTAATCAATCTTTTAAATTGTAATCAAATTAAAAAATGACAATTAATTTGGATGAAAAATATCTTGGCTGTATAAATTTCCTTAAAATATTATTAATATTACTCTAAGAAGTACATTTTAGTATACAGTAGTAATATATTTCTATCATAATTTCTTCAAGTTAAACTGAACATTTATTTATATTTTTTCACAAAAATATCTCACATTTACACTCACATTCACAGTGTGTTTTATATTATATTTTCTCAAAAAAAAAATTCTCACAACAGCACAGAACACTGCAAGCATCGCACATTTGCGTTTGTGTAGTAGATGAAACTATGCCACTCATTTACACAGAGATGCACAGATCATGCAGATTTCATGGCATGCACCGACTGGCTGCTTTCGTGTTTGTTTCTGCTGTGTGTGATTTAATCCTTATCGAGTAAAAATGTCCAGAGCTTATAATCATTATCAGCTTAAATTTTATTGTGATCTCGATATGATTGTTTACCTGAGGCTACTAATATCAGTATCAGTTGGATGTCAACAAACAAAAGATATGAGATGCATTGTTCCTTTTTAAAAGTTTATAATCCTGTTTAGCCATGCATGATTATTTTCTAAAATTATATTATTTGCTTTTACCATTATTTATCCCTGCTGTCAGAGCAGACCGGACACAAAACCAAATGAGAAACCTCATGAAGTTTATTCTTATGCAAAAGTGCTCTCTCTCTTACCCTGTGTGTCTCTGCTCTTCACAGGCCTGTAATGAACCTGTCTTACGCAGGATAGCTGTGGATAAATGTGCTCGTAAGGTCCGCCACGCTCTGGCCAGCATCAACTGGGACATAAAGCTGACTCAGTGGCTTCATAGCACACTTGTGGAGTCTTTGAGTCTTGCTATGCTGGCCGCTTACCTTGATGTACTGCAGACACTCAAAAGCAAGGTGGGATGCCTTATTATCATATTACCACGGTTTGTGTAGAGTCCATAGGAAGAGGTTACACTGTTTTTTTTTAATCATCTTTTATGACATCTCCACGTTTACCCTTTTAGGTACCATCCCTGATCGACAGGATGTTGCTGTCATCCTCTGTAAAAACAGGAGCGGCAGGAGCTGAGGCTCTTTCTTTGCTCCTTAAGCGGCCATGGGACCCTGCTGTGGGTGTACTATCACACAACAAACCAGTATGTAATGCACTTTATTTTGTTCTTTTAATATAATTATAAAAATGGGTCATGTGTCTTTTTGCTGTGAAATATTTACTGTTTCTTTAAAAGTATGTTATGCATTTAAGTATTTTATATTGTTGGTGATATCTCAAGATGAACACTTATATTTACTTATTAAAATATTTAAAAATATTTAATTATCAGTATCAAATATAACTCATCTCTCGACCAGTGTTGGGCAGTAATGCATTAATTGGTAACATGTTAATGAAATTTGATTTCTTTTTTTAGTAACAAGAGAAATTTAACGTGTTAGAATTTCCAAAATAAAAATTAGAGAATAGGTCCAACCCAAGGTCTCTATACGTTACAGCTGCATTACATAACTGCCGACAGAATGCACTTACCATCTAGAATCTAGATTGTAAAAAGGGTGTAGCACACTCAACATCATCTACCTGAGACCTGTTTTGACTGGATAGCGTCTGCGAGGCGGATATTACCAACCAAAACAAACTCGGCATGGACAGAGAAAAGTATGCGTTCTGTAGTTGGAAATGAGTCATTATTTTGAGTTTATTTCTGTCAAAGGCAGGAACATTGTTGTGAGTTGTCAATTATGTAAGGGGAAGAAAACCTTTTAAACCGCAAAGAACTCCACATTCAGTTTAAAACACCTGAAAGGGCAGCATAGCACGGTTAAACTTCTCAAGAAAGGACCGAGCAGTGCATCAAGTTATACTGTGGAGTCCAGTGCCAGTGGATTAGAGACCTGCACTGCCGTGAGACCCGATGCAACAGAGTGCAGCGCGCGACGAGATCTGGGTGAGTGTGGGTGGGTAGAGACTTGTCTGTGTGCAGGACGCAGGAGAATAAAATGAATCATGGGACTCCTGAAAAATAGAAATATCCAAACAAAAAATATCTAAAAACAAATAAATTGTTATTCATCTATTGAAACAAAAACAACTAATATAATAGGCATAGGCAGAGTTTCTATTTATAACACGTGTTTGCAGCGTTGAGCAGTGTTGATTTCTGGAACGCAGTGGCCAATCAGAGGTGTTAGAATCCAATCACCGCTCAGACGCCGGCGCTCCTGTGTAGTGCTGAAATTTGCATGCTCATGAATCCTTTCATTAACACACAAATTGTAGACATTGTGAACGATTCATTATGTGTATATTCATTGTGGTATAACAGAGATGTGTGAGATCGCGATGAACTGAGATGTCAGCTTTTTGGAGATTATAAAGGGAGAGCTCTTTGCTCGCATTCTGCCATGTCAGACCATGCACGCAGCAGCCTGTGCTTGCTTTTAGTTAAAAATAACAGTTGTTTTTGAATGTTGATGCTTTAAAACACATTTTATTAGGAGTGTTTATGCTGGGATGTTGTGGCTAGGCGACATGAAACATACTATTTCATGTAAATTTCATTGCTGTACAGAAAAAAGTAATGTAACTAATTACTTTTGAAATAAATTCATCAGAACTTGATTATTTTTAAAAGGAGAGTAATCTGTAATGTAATTAAATTTCCAGAGTAACTTGCACAATACTGCTCTCAACCATCATTGTATTGCATTGCATTATTTGTTTGACCCAATAATACAAATTGCAGAGCTTTGAATTTGATTACAAAACTAAACATTTAAATATTGTCTTAAGACATTTTGTTAGGAGATGTAGAGTGGCAACTGAAATTTATATGCATTTGATGTAAGTGGTCTGCTATACTGTTATAAATATCCCACTGATTTACATTACAAGGTATCTGAATTTAATCTCACTTTTTGGCTATATGAATACCAGCATCTGCACCATATTTGTTTTGAAGATTCATTTTTAATGTTTTATTTGAAGGTTCAAATAAACTTCAATTAAAAAAAAATATATTTTTTTTTTTTCTGACTATTATTTAATATGTCAGGCTTTACAGGGTTATTGAGGACGGGAGATATTTGTTTGTGGTAGTATTTCGCATTTCGCTCATTTCGATAAGTGTTTCCTGCATGAGGTACTTTGTGTTGTTCGTTGCCATGACGTTCATATTTGCATGAAACTACTACGATGGTACCTCAACATTTCACAGACACACCGTAAAATTAATGTTGAATTGCTTTGCTTGTTAAGCTGCAAACCCATGAAGCAAGAAAAACTTAAAAGCATATTCATATATCTTAAAACTTCTGGTTACTTAAGCCTAAGCTCTTTTAAATCCATGCAAAAGTTAATATCAGATCATTTTAGAATACAGTATAGGATGTACTAAATATTCTTCAGTTTTATGCAAAACAGAAATACAACAATTATGGTGCTTTTCCACTGTGTGGTACGACTCAGCTTGGCTTGCGTTTCCACTGCAGTTCAATACCGCTTTAAAGTGGGCGGGATTATTCACATATCGTTAGAGTTGCACCGCCTCTGCTGCTGAGACTCCTGAAAAACTTTTTCATTCCGCGTCTTGTTGTGTTTGACTCATGAAAACTGTAACAATGTATCTTACAAGGTGACACAATGTAACCTTGCTCTCACTTGTCTCCACATTAAGTCCTTGAATTTGAGGGTATTGGACCTGGACTTCCTTAAATTTGAACTCTGTGTAATATAAAAGTCTTTAACAGGAAATGTCTGCTATACTCCTGATGGATGTCTAGATTGATGTCTGAATCTGATTTGCGTGCTCATGTTTATTTTTTCAGAGTAAACTTCCTGGATCCCCCCTGATCCTGATAGCTCCATCAGGACCAACAAATCCCACCTTCTCTACCTCTAGACGAATGAGATTCTGGCAGTCTCAGCTCTCCTGTCTAGGGAAGGTATGCAAAATCACAGGCAAATACAGCTGTCTCAAACACTTTGATTTTGTGTTCTTCATCATAATTTCAGATGTAGACTTGGTTTCATTGAGATTAACACAATTTGTAAATCAAATATTGTCCATTCATAGAGTCCTTTCAGTTTCTGATTTAAATAAAACTGATTCTACATTTTGTGTCTATTTGTTTTGGTGATTCAGGTTATTCCCATTAACGTTCATGTGGGCAGTGGAGCCAACATCGGAATCACGCAGTGTGTAGAGCACATGATCGGCACAGTCAGAGGAAAAGTCATTGAGGTACAAAACAACACACAGCTCTAGCTATTAGGGCTGTCCTTGACTAAAGATTTTTCTGGTCGACTAGTAGTCGTTCATTTTAAGCATTAGTCGACTAATCACACGTTTACTAATAAACCATATAAATCATTTTTATGAGCCTTTAATTGCCTATGTAGGCTAATGTGCATGAATAAAGCTTGCCACAGCGCATCGACAGAAGTAATGGTCATGAATGTGTCAGTGAAAAACAGTAAGGAGACCGCATTAACATTTGAATAATTTTATAAACTAGTGTTTTCTTTGTTTTTGGTTTAAGAGATGAAGTCGACGACACTGACTCATCATCTCCGCAGTAGTGGATGCGCCTGTATGCATGTTTCACACTGATTCTATAATCTGAGAATTTGTTTTCCATTTGAATAGGTTCATTTGAAAGCAGACATTACACTTTCTATAGATACATTTTTTCATGTCTGTAAGGTAAAGATATACACGGTGTTTCGCGCTCAAGTTCACAGAGAACGAGACGGCAGAAAGTGCATCCTGTTTGCTTTCATTATTTAACAAAAGCGCTATTTGTTTTTATTGTAAGTGCTAACAAATAAACGTAGAGTCTTTACAGATTTGAATGCTGTATTACTCTTATCTGTATGAGCAAAAATGACCAGTATTTTAAGAGTAAGTGAGTGCAGCGGCGCCTCAATCTGTCCTGCAGTGAGCACATTGCTGTTCAGCTCCTCTCTGCTCAGACACTGAATAGTGCACATTTCTCTTGGTTAACATTAGATTGAGCGGCCATGTAAAGTTGCTAAGACTTACATATTTCAGATGATAAGCTATATTTGAGGTCGATGAATGATAGGTGAGCGTTTGGATGTCCTGCCCGATGTAGGCCCACATAGACCAGCCCTTAATGATCTGTCCGTCACGGACTGCGTGATTTCGCCTGTGGAATTTTCATTATTAATATTATTATTATTATTATTATTATTTTTTTTTTATTTATTTATTTTTTTTTCTGTCGACTAATGATTAGTCAACTATAAGGGAGCAGCCCTACTAGCTAGCCAATGACACTTTTGCTTTAGAGAAATATATATAAAGCAGTGATTGTATTTTCTGATCTCCAGTGATCCATGTGAATTGTGTGTGCGTATGTGTATATCTATATAAGAAAATTAGCTGCATTTTCAGATACATTTAAAATGCACTTATTTTATGCTTCGTGTAGCTTTCAATAGCACTCAGTGTTCAGAATGAACGCTTAGCAGCAAATTTGAGCTCCACAAGAGTTGTACAAGTGCTGAGTTTGGGTTGAAAATGCAGCATGTGCCAACCATCTTACAAAATTTGTTATCAACAAAAGGGAAGCTTTAAGGTCTGCATATAAATGTTTGAAAGCAAAGCAACGTCCGATTCCAGGCCTTCACGCTCCTTGAGTTTCTCCACCGCTGGAAAGCTGCTCCAATATTTACACGGGTTCTACCTCTTGCCTGATCGTAACCCTTCTTTTTAATGTTTTTTGTTCCTCTGAAAATCTCCTCTTTTTTTAATTATTATTATTATTTTTTTTTTTTTATCTGCGATCTCTTGCTATCTGTAGTCGATCTGTTAATATCCGTCCTGAGCGTTCTCTTCTCCTTATCATTACTAGACTTACCCCTTACTGCCTACTAGCTTCTAGAGATTCGATATTACACATTACACAAAATCTAAAATCAAATATTCAAAAATTGCCCAGTGCCCCTTTAAGACAAATATTAGTATTGTAATTTTACTGTTGTTTTCTGAAAGTATTATTGTATAAGAATTTAAAAGGTTTTTCTTCTTTTTTTTTTCCCCTTAGCTGATCACATCAGATAAATGCAAGATGTCCTAAATCTATTTTATCAATTTGTGATTGTCTAGTAAATATAAGAAATTAAAAGCTTGTACTTAAGTTCCTTAATCGTTTGTACAAATCTGTGTAACATTTATAGAGAGCACTTTTTGTGGAAATTGGTCTAGAATGAAAATAATAACAATCCACCTTATGTTGAAATTTTTGTTGTATACACAACTAAAAAATCTATATAATTATATAAATCTTAATAATCTTAAATTTTTAAAAAACTAAATTTTATTAAAAATTATGTTCTATTAAAACACTTGAGAAAAAAAAATGTATGTCATTTTAAATAAAAAAATCATATATATATATATATATAGTAATATATATATTATATTATATATATATATATATAGAAATGTATGTCATTTTAAATTGTCATGTTCATATTATGTCATTTTAAATTGTCATGTTCATATTTGGTAATTGTGTTCTTTTGCTCTAGGTTCACAATCACTTTCCTCACAAGCCGATCATCTTGGTGGGCTGGAATGTGGGGTCATTGATCTCTTGTCATGTAAGTCTCTCTAAACTCTCCATTAGTTTTCTGCATTGCCATCTATGATCGGCTGTGAACTGATGAATTTATGTCTGTGTTTGTGTCCAGGTGTCCCTTATGGAGTATGTGACTGCTGTTGTGTGTTTGGGTTTCCCCCTCCAAACTGTCAATGGGCCACGAGGGGTAAGAGGAAACACAGTTCATAGTTTCTCCCTGCTCTTTGCCATGATGAGCAGCATGAGAACATTCAGCAGATGGTTTAAACATTGCTGGCTGAAGTATAATGTTCGGACTGTGTTTGTCAGGATGTCGATGATCCGCTGTTGGACATGAAGACTCCAGTGCTGTTTGTGGTCGGGCAGAACACACTTCAGTGCAGTCCTGAGAACATGGAGGAGTTCAGGGAGAAGATTCAGGCTGATAACAGCATGGTAGTTGTCGGAGGGGCAGACGACAACTTGAGGTTTGTGATCGTGTCTTCAGACATTCAGGTGTGTGTTTCTGGGGAAGCACTCTGTATAGACTGGTTGAAAGCATTCGGCTTGGTTTACAGGATCAACTCCACTAAGATGAAGATGGAAGGCCTGACCCAGACCATGGTGGATCGCTGCATTCAAGTCAGTACTTCTCACTTCTCTTCCCATCAAAATCAACGAGCATAGTATTCAAATCAGTTAAGCTTGATTTCACGTGTCATTCAAGATGAAATTAAAGGTCAGAACCAGCTAAAGTCTAATTTTAGGGAAAGCTGACTGCTCTGTCTTGTGTGTCCTCTATTCCCCTTTGTTTCCAGGATGAGATAGTTGATTTCCCCTTTGTTTCCAGGATGAGATAGTTGATTTTCTGACAGGAGTTTTGACCCGTACTGAGAGCCATGGCCATGGCTCCGGTGAAACTCGAGATTTGGATGCAGAGAAGAAGAAGAAACCTCGTCGTGAGCTGCCCTTTGACCTTGAGAGGTCACGGCCCTCTTCACCTGCTGTGAGGGTACCCATCTCCCCGTCTGGATCTGAGGTGAGAAGATTTTGAAAACAAATGTTGGATACACCAGGAGATATGTGTAAGTTTTGTTAGCTTTATCCTCAACTACGTAGAAAATTTCTATTCGGTTTAATTTTTCCCAAATTATGTTTTTTTTCTATTTTAATGGTTTAATTTAATTGTAGTAATCAAAAAGAGTGTCTAATTAATTGAAATAATATATATATATATATATATATATATATATATATATATATATATATATATAATATATATATATATATATATATATATATATATATATATATATATATGCTGCAAAACAGATATTTACTCTTTGAATTAAAACATTGAAGAAAAATTTTGATTATTCCTTAAAGTAATGATGATGATTATTATTTTATTTTAATTTAAGTTTAAAGCTCTACTTTTGATTTATTCATCCAAAATTTGCTAAACTCTGTGGTATACTGTCAATTCAATTTTTAGGAATTCCGTGTTTCTTTACGCTAAATCAACACAAGCATTTAGTTAATATAAAGACCCAATTAAACACATAGTAACATGTCTAAAATCAATCTGAGCATTTAGTTAATATAAAGAGGCAATGGATCATGTGAAGTAATTCAGACCTCTGCAATTATGTTTCCCTTTCAGGATATGTCCAGTGTCTGCAGTAGTCCTACAGCCAGTCCCAAACCCAAGATGGTCGGACTTTCTCCAGCTCAGAAATCCAGTCTCATTACTGCCACGCAGCTGCTGAAGACGCACATGCAGCGCTCAGGAACTGTGCTCACACACAAACAAGCGCAAGGTGTGTAAATGCACAGATTGAGCCCCAGAACCCTCCACACAGCATACACACAGGATGCATTTTCATCCGTGCTTTTATTTGCAGTGCTACGGCTGTTTTTGCCTGGTGGGACATAAATGCACAAAATATATGACCGGCAACCAATTTTATGCATTACTGGTAACAAAACCGGTAGTAATGTGTCTCTCGTCCCTTGCCTAACTTCTGTTTTTGTTTTTGAATGCAAAAGTGTATCCTGTGTGTATCTGAGTCATGTTAAGCCTGACACTGAGCTGTTCTGCCGATGCCTGTGCATGTTAAATGACAAGGGCTACGCAGTTTACAGTTGAAAAGCTTACGTTAACCCTCTGGGATTTACAGTCACATCCTCCCTATATCGAGGAGAATCTCAGATCCCATCAAGCAGTAATGTTGTGTGTGATTCCTGTCTTTTCTATCCCCTCTACTTTCCTTCTTCACTCTCTCCATCTTTGTCTTCCGTTCGCTACAGCTCAGTTTGCTGCTTTTATGAAACATAATATGCTGGTGAGGAAAAGCATTCCTCCTGGCAGCCCTTCATGTCTCTTTGGTGAGTATCTCTCCTTCTCTTTTACCTTCTGTCTTCCATCAGTCTGCCCCATTTATCTGTCCTTCTTTACTAAAGGTTGTCTGTCATGTCTGTGTCACATATTCCCCTTTTACTGTTTCACCAGCTTGTGTTTGCTAAAGGGACTAACAATAGTGAATGCATAAATGCATAATAATAAAAAAAAAAACCCTAGTCATATTTTTATTTTCCCTAACCGGTGCATTGTTTGGCTTTTGACCCTTAAGCACATTTAAAGTCGTCTCTCTCTCTCTCTCCTCTCTCCTCTCTCTCTCTCTCTCTCTCTATATATATATATATATATATATATATATATATATATATATATATATATATTATATATATATATTATTTATTATTTATTATTATTATTATTTTTATTTTTTTTTATTTTTTTTTTTTATTTATTATTTTTTTTTTTTATTATTATTATTATTGGCATCAGCTGATATGAGTCAGAAGTAGCACCCAGCTCCCATTCTCTGCCTTCATTAATGTCTTTGTTTAACAGATCTGTCTAATAATTGAAAGGCATACATTATAATAATTTTTCATATACTGTCACCTTTCTTAAGTCTTTTAATATATAATAAACAGTAGCAGACTTCTGCAAATCCAGCTGTTAGATCTTCTGGTGTGCATTGTAACCTGCATAAATGTGTGTGATGATCCATACTTGCAAAAGATCCTGGGTGAATAATTAGGTGCGGACAGAAGAGTTCAGATATCACTGGACATGCATAAGCAAGCAACATTAAATCCTTGGTTTAAAAGTATGCTGCACTTAGCATCGGCCAACAAAAAGTTCAGATAATTTGAGTGCTTATTTAAAGATTTGCATTTAGTCCAAACTCAAATTTAAATCCAGTTCTATCTACACAATCTTTCACATTGTGTTTAGTTCAGAAACGTGGTACAAATAACTGTGATTCAACAATATGAAAACTCTAGATAATATTTAACTTTATTTCACACAAGCATTGCTATTTCTTCAAATCAGTTTAATCAAATTGGAAGTTTTTACTACAGAATTTGTGTTTGTCTGCCAGAAATGCATTACAAGAAATGCAAGGATTGCAAGGCGCTCGTCAAAAGGCATTTCTGTCAATACAACCAGCAATGACAAATACAGTATACTATAACTGGTTCACTTCTGCAAAAAAAAAAAAAAAAGGCCAGATAATTTTCACACTAAAATTGCAAATGTACTAAATCATGTTAACTATGCAATCTTGAGTGCATTTCCTTCTTGTGCACTGGAGTTCTGAAAGCATCTTTGACACAAACCAAACACTGATGTCAAAATGACTTTGTGTCTGAGTGTTTTGAAAGCATCTTAATCTGTACCCACAGATCTCTGCAGGATTTCATATAACCTGTATTGGCACCTTCTGAGCACTCGGTGAGCTCGAGAGGTTGTTGGAGACTGTTGGTGCTTAACTCTTCAGCGTTGTGTGTTTCAGTGCCGGTGCCCAGTGAGCAGGTGGAGGGTTTGGACCGAGACGACCTGAGGCTTCACCTCAAGAGAAGACAGACTCCCAGTCCCACTCCCACCAAAGCCTCCAAAAGAGCCAAGATCAAAGTCACCATCGTCTCCCACGGAGACGCGGCGGGAAATACGGCTGGCTCCACTTCTCAGGAAGGTAATGAAAACAAAGGCCTCGTTCAGCCTACTGAGCCGCTGGTTAAACTATGTGCGGCATATTGATGGGTGGAATGAAGATTTATGAAGTTTTCAGGGAGATTGATGACTTTGTTAATCTGATTTGTGAATTGATTAAAGTTGGATGTTTAGTTTAAAGGGATAGATCACCCAAAAATGTTAATTGTCATCATTTACTGGAAAAAAATGCTATGGAAGTCAATCATATACACATGCGCTACAAATTATCTCCTTTATGAAAAAATGTCTTGCCACTGTTTACAACTTACTAGTTTTCTGTATTGATATTATGGAAATAAACAAAACTTAAATGAAGAAAACAATCATAAATGACAATCAAAACAACCAAAAATAGCAATATTGAGAAATGATACAATAATATATATATATATACACTAGAGATCGACCGATATGGGTTTTTCTATAGCCGATGCCGATGCCGATGCGATGTTTAGAGGTCAGGGTCAGCCGATGGCCGATATGTGCTGCCGATTTTTAGGGCCGACATCTTGAAGTTTTCCCCCCCCCTCATTTTTACATGTCACACTAATAATAAGTGGATGCACAACATTTCTAAACTTATCATCATTTATTGAGCACTGACTTGAACCATCTCTCGACTCTTAATTTTGTGCACTGCACGGTATTAAAAATTAAAAAAAATATCTAAAGTTAACCAAACAAATCAATAAACTGACCAAGTATTAAATATATAAAACAGGTAATATCAAGTCAATCATTTACATAAAAGTTTTAGAGCATTTTTCAAGCAGAATTTTTCAAGTTTGTTGGAACATAAATGCAAACTTAAATATACATTTAAATAAAAGAAATAAAATTTTATAAATAAAAATCAATTAAACTGAAAAATATAAAAAAATATATATATATAAAAAATAAATAAAAGTAGTGCTGCAAACACACTAGCAACCAGCAACATTTGTGTTTGGTATAAATGACACAGAACATCTAAAGTGCATACTAACTTCAAACTTACATCGCAGTCTGTTCATTATTAAGATTAAGTACAGTCAGCCAAACATATCAAAGGTTACACTGGTCAGTTTAAATAGACCGTAGAATACCGGTCCACTCTGCTGTTATGCCAAGGACGTTTTTGCTCATGTGAAGAGGATGATCTTTTCCGTCTAGTTTACATTAAAAAAATTAAAAATATTATAGTTTAACATTCAGATACATTGCGAATATGGAAACATTTGGATATGTGCAGAACGAGACGTGAGCAACAACCTCCAAACACATCTAGCCAAACCCGCGCTCGCTCGTCCTCGTCTGCACGCACACACCCACTGTCACGATCTAATGCACTGTAAATGCAGGATTTTTTAAAACAAATATGCCTACCGGAATGCAAAAATTCAAAATCGAACATTTTGCAGAACAGGATCAAATAAAGTACTGGTCATTAATACTCACATAAAATCTTTAATGTGAAAAAAAGCGGTTCACTGACTGCGCAGCACAGCCACAAGCGCCACAGTTACGTTTGGGATCGTTTTATTTTAATTCTATAGTGTCATTTGAAAACATTGCAATTGTGTTTTAAAATACAACAACGAGCACCACGAAACCATTTAAAGAGGCGCATTCAGCGCGGTCGCCTTGATGGGAAAACAGTCAACACAGTAAAATGATCTCAAATGTACAGCGCGCTCCCTTCATTTTATCAAATGATCATAATCACATATTCATTTTACAGTCCTGCTACTAGCATTTTATTCAGACTAAAACCCCTTTAATTCGGGTGAGAAAGCTTTTTTTTCGAGTGGCTTTTGCACATAATAATAATACCGCTGCAGACGCATTTTGCAGCATTAAGCTTATTCATTGATTGTTAATTTAAACGACGATCGATCATGGAAATTATCAAATATTGACATCCCTAAATGTAAATGAGTTGGATGGAAACCTGGCTATTGTCTGCATCAAACCATGCTTCCGAACAAACGTCATTCACCGTTCTGTGCTGCTCCAGGACAGCTGTCTCTCCGAGCAAGGTGCTGTCTGTGAGCGGGGCGGAGTAACGTAGCCCTCAATCACGCTGCAGTGTTTGTGAGAACTGCCACCTACTCCACCCCATTTACAGAGTGAAAATTCTCTGACTACCTTTATCTCCCAGGACTGTTGTTGAATCTTCCAAAAGTTTTGGCTTGGGGTCCTTCACATGCGGCAACAGCACTTTCCACCGCACCAATAACACGGGGCTGCCCGCCGACGTGCCTGAATTTAAATCGGCGCTACTAAACACGGATATCGGCCGATGCCGATATATTAAAAAATGACAGATATCGGCCCGATATATCGGTCGACCTCTAATATACACTACCGTTCAAAAGTTTGGGATCAGTAAGACTTGTAATGTTTTTTAAAGAAGTCTCTTCTGCTCATTTATTTGATCAGAAATGCAAAAAAAAAAAAAAAAAAACCTGTAATCTTGCAAAATGTTATTAGAATATAAAATAATGGTTTCTATTTAAATATCCTTTAAAACATAATTTATATCTGTGATGCAAAGCTGAATTTCCAGCATCATGACTCCAGTATAAAAGTGTCACATGATCCTTCAGAAATCATTCTAATATGCTGATTTATTATTAGAATTATCAGTGTTGTAATCAGTTGTGCTGCCAAATATTTTTTTGGAAACTGCGATACATTTTTCAGGATTCTTTAATGCATAAAAAGTTAAAAAGAACAGCATTTATTCAAAATAGAAATCTTTTCTAACAATATAAATCTTTTCTATCACTTCTTATCAATTTAACACATCCTTGCTGAATAAAAGTTTTAATTTCTTTCAAAAAAAAGAAAGAATAAAAATTTACTGACCCCAGAACTTTTGAATGGTAGTGTATATTGTTAAAAAAGATTTCTATTTTAAATAAATGCTGTTCTTTTTAACTTTTTATTCATCAAAGAATCCTGAAAAAAAGTATCACAGCTTCCAAAAAATATTTGCCTGTTGCCAACACTGATAATTCTAATAATAAATCAGCATATTAGAATGATTTCTGAAGGATCATGTGACACTTTTATACTGGAGTCATGATGCTGGAAATTCAGCTTTGCATCACAGATATAAATAATACTTTAAAGGATATTTAAATAGAAACCATTATTTTATATTCTAATAGATTACAGTTTTTTTCTTTTTTTTTTTTTTTTTTTTTTTTTTTTTGCATTTTTGATCAAATAAATGATGAGCAGAAAATACTTCTTTAAAAAACATTACAAGTCTTACTGATCCCAAACTTTTGAACGATAGTGTGTGTGTATATATATATATATATATATATATATATATTTTTTTTTTTAAAACATTTCGAATTTTCAGCATCATTACTCAATTCTTCTGTGTCACATGATCCTTCAGAAATCATAATATGCTGATTATAAACATTCCTGATTATTATCAATTTTGAAAATTCTAATGAACAGCATTTATTTGAAATAGAAATCTTTTGTAACATTATAAATGTGTTTACTGTTATTTTTGATCAACTTAATACATCCTTATTAATATAAAAGTATTCATTTAAAAAGAAAAACTTGCTGACCCCAAACCTTTGAATGCTAGTGTACTTGTTCAGTAAAATCACGTAATGCTAGTCCCAGGTAAAATTTGGAAAAGGTGTCTTAGACTGTATCTTGCCACCTCAAGGTATTTACATTTATGTTCGTGTTTTCTGTGCAGTGGGTTTGTCAGGAAAGCCCCTGGGACTGACAGTGGGCCAAACGGTATCGGGGGCCAAAGAGCTGTCTGAGCTTCTCAGTGCACAAAGGTAACTTCTGACTACAGAAATGTAGTCTGATATTCACATGCGATTTCAAATCTTTGAGATTTCTGTTTTTGCTGTGTTTATCAAACAACACCAAATACAATGTAGTCTGATATTCACATGCGATTTCAAATCTTTGAGATTTCTGTTTTTGCTGTGTTTATCAAACAACACCAAATACTACTTTTTCACTCTGAACATTTATGATGGTGTGAACAGGTCTTTAATCTTGAGCTAATTACCAGTGCGGTTTGTATTCTTATAGGGCTGTGCGATAAATCGCGATTAACGTTAAATTTCGCGTAAATTAAAAAACAAGCTGTGCATACAAAAAATAGCAGCCAGTCGTTTATTTTTTGATTTATCGTGCAGCATATTGTGTAATGATGATCTTCATCAGCTACATCATACATATTACCCAATTGCAAAGATTTATATCGCCGTTTTTATTGCAACATTTGCATGATTTATACAATGTTGTGCCATGTTGGATCAGATAATGTACCAGCTCTTGCGTAACTCCATTATCCTGCATCTGCACTGTATTTTGTAAGTTTCCACTTATACATAGAACTTGCGTATAAACTTGTAGAAAATGAAAACTTTTTTTCGGTAACACATTTTAAGGTGTCCTTGATACTCGTTACATGAACTTACTATTATAATAACAATTAATTATGCATAATTACATGCAAGTAACCTGTAGTTACATGTAGTTAATTAATATTACTCAGTACTTAAATTAATAATTACACTGTAACAAGGACACCTTAGAATAAACAGTTTTTTCTTATGTAGCATGCAGGGTTTTTCCTGGGTCAAAATTGGTCTTCGGTGGTGGCTGACCGACATGGTCATCCACACACAGCAAAGAGTACCCTAGTACCCACATGATCCGCAAGCCCAATACTGACAATAAATGTTAAATTTAAAATAAATACAAAGAAACAGTTTGTGATTTTTTTTTTTTTTTTTTTTTTTTTTTTTTTTAAATCCTATTTATTCATGAAAAAACGATCACTGTCAGGCTAGATAGTAAAAGAATGCGATTACAACTTATTTTACATGTAAACATCATCGATACCAAAGTATATTTGAAATGTCAAAGGTGTCACAATTTATCTATTTACAAATTATGCAATTATCAGACACAGATATTACCTGTCACTCTCACTGTCATCCTTTCTTGCCGTCTTTGCAAAAAAAGCTGTGATTTTTCCACGACTGGCTTTCATAGTTTTGAAAGATAAAATCCTTTTTTTGATAGACCTGATAATTATTATAGTATAATCATATCAATTAAAAAGTAGCATTAAAAACGTAGCATTAAAAGGTGTAATAGTGTAATTTTGTGCCATATAAAATATAATAAAATTAGCAGCTAGCTAGCAACAGCTTGCTTTGTGCTTTGATCTAGTTTCATCTCACTCCAGTCTAACTTTAAACTAAATGATTTTATAGGTAATTTACTACACATTGTCATAGGCCTATACATACTGTGGATTATTAAGGCTAAATTTTACTAAACACTCTTGCCAAATGGGGTAAGCACACTTACTTTCTCATTTCAGATGTGTATGTTCTTCTAAGAAGTAATGATTTGTTATACACCGATTCAGACACTGACGGCAGACCAACTGCTTTAACCATTCATTATAATGAATCGACTCAAAGGAGACATTAAGCCTGGCTCACACTACAGGATTTTTAAAATCCTAACCGATTATGAAATCTGGCTGTAACACACACATTAGGAGAATCTTCGCAGATTATCTTCCCTCAAATCTTAAACATGCACACACTACAAGATTTGAACATCGCGGCGCAATACACACCACAAGATAGCATTAAGATTATCCGGAGGGAGCGCCTCACGTGATCTCACGCAGCAGTTCGTCACTGATATTTGTTTACATATGTTAGCTAGCGTGCTTGCAGCTTTCTGTACTCCACCAGTGCATTCAAAACTAAGGCGATTTTACTCCAGCGCTTCTCTTTCTCCTTACGGTTGTGATGCATTTTCGACACATTATACAGACTGTCGTGTTACAACAAAATGTCCAGAAAGTATCCAACAGAGCCGTACAGCTGTTTTGTGCATTGGCTGTGAAAGTACTGACGTAATCATAGCCGTCATCATCCCGATTTAATCCTAAATGTCAAACATGTTTGATATTAATCAGGGCTGCCTCGATTTGTGCGAGAGCAGATCGGGAGGTGCAAGATTCGATCGGTGAACACCTCCCATTACCAGATAATCCACGCCGAACATCGGGACCGATCGAGGTGCTCAACAAGATGTTTGCTCCGATTCTCAGGAGGGGGATATCGGGG
Organism: Cyprinus carpio; assembly: GCF_018340385.1. Lineage (NCBI taxonomy): Eukaryota > Metazoa > Chordata > Actinopteri > Cypriniformes > Cyprinidae > Cyprinus > Cyprinus carpio. The sequence goes on along the minus strand of NC_056579.1, from coordinate 22,000,056 downwards.
CTAAATCGGGCTAAAAATCCTGTAGTGTGAGCCAGGCTTTAGGTCACGAATCGGATTTTAGCGGACATGTTGTGTGGGAATCCTGGCTGTTAGGACATCGCGAAAGATTTGTCAACACACACACACACACACACACACACACACAAAGCACTTCATAACTGGAGAGATGTTTTTTTTATTTTTTTTTTGCGTTTATTTAAAGTTATGTCAGCTGCATGTGCGGAATGCTTGTCACAAGTTGTAAGAGAAGATAAGGCCATTTTTTTTTTTTTTTTTGACTGCAGTTCACACCCAGCAGTAATTCACCAAAAATATTCTCCGAATGCACCACGTGATAACATGGATTTGGTTTTCCGACCTTTAGGGTCAGTTGATTTTGATGCGAGGGAGAGAGCAAAGACAGAACTGAAGACGGAGAGTGCACCCGCGGGGGAGGGGGCGCTGTGCTCGTTCTCTCCGTCACTCCGTCTGTAGCCTGCTTCACTCACAAAACACAATTACACATCAAATAAGCTTTGGTGGGACAAAAAAATCATTTTTAAATCAAAATTTCCAATGTAGGAAAAACCCTGGCATCAGTGTGTGTGTGTGTTGGTGGTTTGATTCTGAGCTGGTGTCCTGTGCTCCTTTAGGTCAGGAGGTTTGGCAGATGTGTCTGGAGCTTTGGGTTCCAGTGAAGGGCCGTTTCACAGCCTGCAGGGGAGTGTAATGTCGGGTTCTTCCTCTCCTGTCCAGGCTCAGGCCCCCGCCACGCAAGGTACCACCACCATTACATTCTGCCGACAGGGTCATCTGAAAGCTCTGTTTAAAGGGTCATGAAACCCTAAAACACAGTTTTGAGATGTTAGCATATATGTACAGGTTGCACATCAGTGAAAACAACAGTAGCACTCATTTTGTTTATTATTAATGGAAAAGTGGCTGTTTTTGTTTTTTTTGGAGCCATTTCATTCTTCCAGTTCAAAAAGCAAAGTTGAACCAACTTTGATCGGCTGCCGTGGCTGGAGAGTACAAATCTACAGTACAGCATCAGTTTTCTGAGCTTTTCTTAGTATTATTCATGAGAATGTACACTTATGATCTAATATGCATGAGGTCGTATTACAGTGGAGAGTTCAAATCTTATGAAAGAGTTTCTGCGCTTTCGGGTAAACATGACCCGTTTAATGTGTAACGACACATGGAGCACGCATGAGAGCGCAGTTTCTGCACAAAACGCCGTGATGAGTTTAACAACACTTGCTGCGTGCATCGTAGTTCAAATCTGGACTGGAACAAGCGTGTTTGAAGATTTTGTGAATATGTTTCATATTCTCTCGTGCTATAAACATGAACCAGCATCGTGTATGCACACAGTATCATGTCTTCTTCAAATGAAATATGTGCAAATAAGGGAACTGATACAGTGGTATGTCTAAGCATGAATGCGATGACACGGCAGATTTTTGTGATACATAGCAAACAATGATTTAGATCAAAAATTCAAAGAATCCTTTCTGACTCTTTGTGTGTGTGTGTTTAGCTCCTTCTGCCAGTAGTCTGCTGCAGGGCCTCAGCCTCAGTCTGCAGGAGATCAACACTAAATCACCAGGCATCCCCTCCACCACACAGGTGCCGGCCCATCTCTAATATCTCTATTGCTTCCTTTATAATAAACCTGATGTATAATTGGCACTGAAGCGCTCCTGTCTGTGTGTGGTGGTGTTCAGGTGTGTCAGGGGCAGGTGTTGAGCTCACTCAGCCCAGGCGGCGGCACACTAGTGCGGGCGGTGCCGGTCGTGTCGACAGGCTCTGGGATGACCAAAACCACAGCCATCCACCATCTCCTCACCAACGGCGGCCTGGCCAAACTAGCCCATAGTCTGCCAGGACTGGCCCACGTCTCCAGTCAGAGCACGGGTACGTCCTCATCGCCGATGATGACACAGCGACCCAAACAGAGGCGTCCGCGATGAGTAGGGACTAGAGTAGCTGTAAGGTCAGAGGTCGAGTCCATGTGAAGCATCTAAGCTGATAAACGTTCTGAGAGATCAATAAACATCCAGCTGAGTGTGTAGATATGTACCATAAACTTTGTAGTTTTTTAATGCATGTGAAGAGCTTTATTGGGTGATCTTCTACAATATCGGGCTGATTCAGCTAAGAGTTTGTCAGCTTGCGAACTAATGTACTTTTACACAAGTGCCCTAGGGGTCGACCTTTAACTCAAACTGCTGTTATGTCCAGAGGACCAGAATATTTATATGGCAGTGCTGTAAAAATGACAGTCGTGATCAGTTCCCACAACAGCAGCTTCATTCATGCTTAATGTGACCACCTCACTGTTGTTTATGTTCCATTTTTCTGTTTTCATTTTGCTTCTGTTCTCAGTTTTTGTTATTTGTTTCCCTTTTTTTGTTGGATGAGGAGTTTGTAAATCATAAGGCTTGCTCTACTCACAAAAACATTCATTAAATCCCCAACAGCAAACCGTTTTTCCTACCTCTTTGTGTCATTATTATTCTGCTTTGTTTTCATCTCCCAATTGCATGCAATAAGTGTTCTTTGCAGCAGTTGAAATTATGCAAATACATTCCGAATAAATAACAAAACCAAAAAACTAATTATGGATTATTAATCCATAGTTGTTTAGTCAAATGCAATAGTAAGTGTAGATGCTAATATTCTGTATTTTTTTTATGTTAAGCAGTGTATACTGTGAACAGATAGTGATGTACTTGACTGACAAGATTTAAGACATTTTGACAATTTAACGATTCACAATGAAAACTTAATGGTATTTAGATGGACAGCATCATTATTATAGCATATATGTGTGTATATATATGTGTGTATATATATATACATATATATATACACTGTGTATTTTTAATAGTGATAGTACCCTGTATGTAGTATATAATAGTAGGCAGTATACTGTATAGTACATTGGTGTTGCTTTTCATGCACCCATTATGCAGCAGGAACTTTGGCGGCCCCAGCTGACACTTCATCACAATGCAGTCACATCCCACAAACCTACAGACATTTGTCTGTGACCTTTGATTTTTGTCTACAAAATCCATTATACACAACATGAATAAAAATAAAAAAAACACTGTAAAATACACTGTGGTACCATCTTTTGATCAAATGCTGAAATGTAATGGACTAAATGCTTTAAAATAATTAAATCAGCAGAGATTCATTTATATTCGGTAAGTCTTTCAATATTGGTGGAGCTGAACAAACAAACAAAAAGTTATTAACTTTTTAGCATTTTTAATTATTATTAGGTCATTTTAAAAAGGCTATTATTAAACTTATGCCTAATACTCAGAACTGTACAGAAACAAAGCACACTTATGCAACTAGAACACTAAACATAAAAAAGCAGAGGTGGACAGTAACAAAGTACATTTACTTGATTACTGTACTTAAGTACACTTTTTAAGTATCTGTCCTAAAGTATTATTTTTCTACTTCGCTACATCTGAAAGACAAATATCATTCTTTTCACCTAACTACATTTCTACCAAGGTCCTCGAAGTAGAAAGTCGTTATGTAGCAGCTTTGAAAGTCAGTGGGTGATTTTTTTTTTCTTCTCTAAAACGTGACATATTTATTTATTTTATACAGCCTATCAGTAATCACTCTTGTATGGTTATGTGAAGTGATTTCCCAGCACACTGACCACTTGCAAATGTGATATCTATTTACAACAATTCAATAATAAGAAATTAATATTGTGGTATATATTAGACAATATTGTCTGATTTTGCAAAATTGTGTAAATGAAAATATTACCTATAAAGCCACAGAAGAACTGTTGTGTTTGACTTGAAGCAGCACAAACAAGACATCAAAGTGCCTCGAGAGCGATTAGAAAGCATTTTTGAATGTTTGTTTTGATGTCAAATAAATCTTGCTGTTTTGCTTTCTTGTTAAAGCAGTGTTGCTGTTGTAAAGTTATACAGCTACAGTTGTGTTGATGGGTTTTAAAGCAAGTTTGTTTTTCTTATCAGTCTTTGTTTACAGCAATTTCACTGTCCACTCTGTTCAAATGTCCACTTCATTCCAAAGATACTACAAGCTAGACAAGTGTGTTCAGTAGGTGAAATGTATTGTAAGTTGCTTCAGAGCCAAAAGGTTTTGCAAGTATTACACACAACAATAATAAAACAGTCCATTCACATAAAAAAGAGGAAATTTACTTTTCATACTTTTAAAAGAAAGTACTTCTGTACTTTTACTCAAGTAATTGAGTACTTTGTCCACCTCTGGAAAATAGTTGGTAGGAAAGTTAAGGGAATCTTCTTGTTAAGTGTTTTACTGTTTATTTTGGGACACGATTTATACACAAAGATTTTTACGAAACAGAATGGCTCTTTCATAGGACTCGGGACTCAAGATAAAAGTGCAGATAAACTATGAAATGCCTGAATAAACAAAAATGTAAGTTTCTGAGTTTTGACTTTAGGCTTTATAGGAGGTGAATTAAAAATAATAATAATAATTCTATTATTTTATCCCCTGTGTCACTCCTATGAGTTGCATTTCCCTGCTTCATATGTAAAAACACGAATTTATTCATTACTTGTTCATGGTGAATGTGTTTTATCACATTAAGTTAAAGACAAAACATAACAGACTTTAAATATGATTTTAAATATAAATATGAGTATGGTGAAGGCCCCTTGTCCATTTTATTCTAATTAATAAGGCTAGGCAAGTTTATTTATATACTGTAGCACATTTCGTACACAATGGTAATTCAAAGTGCTTTACATAAAAGAAAGTAAAAAAATCATGAAGAAAAATAACAAAAATAAAACAAGCAATTTTAAAACATTGGAAATTATTTAAAAATTGACTTATTTAAAATGAATTTAAAGCAGTTAAAAATAGAAAATGATTTTACATAAAATACAGTGAATACGTAAGATACAGTGCAATCAGTTCGGACATCGCACAGTGCTCATTCAATAATTGCACAAATAAAATATGAGTTTTGAGTCTAGATCTGAATGTGATTTATGTTTTAGCACATCTGATCCCTTCTGGAAGCTGATTCTAACTGCGGACGGTGGACTCCCCTTGTTGCAGACCCCCCTTGTTTTGTGTGAACCCTTGGTATTTCTAACTGACTCGATCCTAATGATCTGAGTGGTCTGTTAGGTTTATATTCAGTGAAAATATCTGCCATATATTTTGGTCCTAGGTCATTGAGTGATTTATAAACGAGTAAAAGTACTTAATAAGCAAATAATAAGAGGCATGCTTGCATACTAATACATCACCTAATAATTTTGTCTCATTTATTTATTTTATTTTTAAATAAGTATTTCACATTCTTACATATGTTTACAAACAACCTGTATTTATAAGATTTAGGAGAAAGATTTCACATTCTTACATACATATATATATATATATATATATATATATATATATATATATATATATATATATATATATATATATATATAGATATTTCATAGCACGAGATTCCTGTAATGTGTGTGTGTGTGTGTGTGGTCCTGGTATGCACCCAAAAGTATAGTAATACCCAAAATTTTGACCTTGTGGGTACACTTTTAGGTCCCTTATGAGGAAAACAGCTTAAAAATCATGATGTTTTTTGAAAAAAAATAAATAAATAAATTAGGGTTGTGTTTAGGGGTAGGATTATAGGATAAAATATACTGTTTGTACAGTATAAAATTCATTACTTCTATGGAATTTCCCCATAAAACATTGAAACCAGTGTGTGTGTATGTTGTTGTTGTCCTGGTATTCCCTATGTCAGGATAGTAAGAATAAGTCATACCAATAAATTTTGATCTTGTAGGGACAAATTCTGGTCCTTGTGACTTTATAAATTACACATTTATTTATTTATTTTATTATTATTATTATTTGTTTATTATTGTTTATGAAAATGTGAAGTGTAGAGTATTTTCTGTAAGCATTGTGTTTATGGGTAGAGTTAGGGTATAGAAAATACAGTTTGTACAGTATAAAAATCATTATGTCTGTGTAAAGTCCCCATGAAACATGGAGTTTTGTGTGTGTGTGTGTGTGTGTGTGTGTGTGTGTGTGTGTGTGTGTGTGTGTGCGTGTTTGTGTGTGTGTGTGTGTGTGTGTGTGTGTGTGTTGTCTGCAGGACTCAAAGTTCCCACCACTATCACAGTGACACTGCGTGGGCAGCCCAGCAGGATTCCTGCTCTCAGCCACACGGTGACGCCAGCGCCTGCTCACAGCGCACCGGACAACCAGGTGTGTGACACGCCGAAGCACAGCTGTCTGTTACTTCACTTCATCTCACTGCGACAAATTAGAGGAGCTCATCAAAGTCATTCAGGATATTCATTAACATTGATTTTTCAGGGGGTTTATCCCAAAATGTATTTATTTTTTGTTAATTTTTTATCTATTTAGTTTCCTCGCTTCAGCGCTCTGCGGTGTGTCGTCGGAGCATTGCTGTAGTAACCGTCTCATTGAGCATGCAGAGAGATGAGGTGTAATTGTTTGCTTAATCACTCTGAAGAGCATAATTATATGCTTGTCATTTTTGTTTTGGATCCCTTTAGGTATTTGTAATGGTTTAGTTCATTTAAAAATGCTTGTTAGTCATAAAAATACTATGCCTTGACTGTAATTTTAGCTCAGTAAACTTTGTATAGATGTTAGCAGTAGCACACAAATAATAGTCACTGCTGAATGAGTGAATGTATATATAGGTCAAGGTCATACAGGGCTCTTTTTCTGTGATCATTTTCCAGGACTTTTCCAGGACATTTTTAGTTTAATTACAGCCGGAATAAAAGACAAGGATCATGCTCTAATTCCTTCTATTCCTTCTATCTAATTCCTCTCTCCAAGTCTTTAAAAACATAGTTATGGCCATGACTTACCTATAAAATTCAAAACCAATATCAGTACCATAGCAAAAAATAAATAAATAAAAAATCAGTTCATTAATGCTAATAATATTAACGAAAATATATATAATTTAAAAAATATTGACTTGTATTCTTAAAATATTTTTCAATTAAGTATTTAAAATGGTCAAGTGGAAAATTTGTTGATTCTGACTAAGTTAAACACTTCTGATTGGCTATTGCATATCACTATTCACGGAAAGCGATATAAATATGAGCGAGTTCTGAATTGAGTCTGTACTTAGTTCTACCAGTGCTGCAGAGCACCCGGTTTTGTTACGTTTTTAAAATTTCAGTATCAACTTGGAACAGAAGTACTAATAGCCTACTTTTGACAATAATCAAAATTATTAGTTAACAAGTTACTGAAATTTTTCTCTTAAGGTTCACCACTGGATAGAACATTGGGAAACACATCAATGTTCACACTGACTGTCAAAAGTCAGTTGAGATTCGCCAGTCTTGATAATTCTTTTTTATACAAACAAATAGGCAGACCTTGATACTGAATTGTTAATATTCATTTTATTTTTTTAAAACAAGAGAACCTAGAATGAAAATATGACTACATGAACAAGATGTTTTTTGCTCCATTATAGGCTGAACTTTTAAAGTAAAAAAAAAAAAAACCCTTTAAAATTAGAGGGAACACTTTTAATCACAATCCAAACAAAGATGCTGCATACATGAGCAGTTTTTGATTTAAATTATATTAAATTAGATGTAATTTTAAACAGAAACAGTAGATGGACTGAATGAAATGCAGATTCACTCTTTGACAGCAGGTGGCACTTCTGGAACAGCAAATAAAGCATTTCCCTGGTTACTGCTGTAAACAAAGCAGCGCTGAGTATTGAATTTAAATCTAAGTGTGAGATCCTACAGCTTAAAAACAACAACATATCCACTGTATGTAATATTCCTGTTAAAAGCATGATAAACTATTTGGGTTGATAAACTACTTTATTTTTTATTAAAATTTTATACCTGTTGTGGAAAAAATGCAAAAGAGGTATAATTCATGGTTGGCGAGAGATCTTTCTATTCAAGGAAGAATTTTATTAAGTGAGGCAGAAGGTCTTTCGAGAGCAGCATACCTCCTTTCTTCACTTCGTGCCCCAAAGGATATATGCTCACAAATGGATAAAATACTCTTTAATTTCATCTGGAGAAACAAACTTCATAAAATAAAAAAGTGTCCTTATTAATAAACTACCTGATGGTGGGTTAAATGTTCTTAATGTTATGATTTTCAACCAAATTTTAAAAAGTAATTGCCTTAAAAACTAAAAAAAAAAAAAATAATCAAATAATTATTTTCAATATTGTCCCATATCATTTGAAAAACTTGGGGGATTGCATTTTTTTTGTTGCAGTGTCCTTATATAACTGGCAAACTTCCTATAGCTTTGGCCAATTATCACAAACAAGCATTACTTTACTGGTCACATTTGTACAAACACAATTTTTCTCCTAGCAGGTGTTTTATTTGGAACAATGGTAATATCACTCATAATAACAAGTCATTGTATGTGAAGAATTGGGTTCAGCATAACATTAATTTTAAACCAGCTTATTGACAAGAATGGGCAATTATTCACTTACCCTAATTTTATTACGAAATGTGGCTTTTTTGTAAACTAAAAACAATTTTAAAAAGTAATTAAGGCTATTCCCAGTGGCATAATAATTTTAAACATTTTCTCTGATGTAAATATTAATAATACAAGCGTACAAAATATCCAATTTTTTGATAATGGTCTCTCCTTTTTTGACAAACAGTTTAATTATGTCTTTAAAATAGATATAATAATAATAATAATTAAACAAAGCCCTTAATTTAGAACCTCATGATATTTTACTTTATCAAAACCCATCTTTTTCTGATAAACAGATTTACATTATAAATCTGTTATATTCATAAGTCAAAAGTAATTCAAAAGAAACCATCATATATTACATTTTGTAAAACTGATCTTAAAATATACTTAGAAACCCTTTCTAATATGAGATCACAAAATAAGAAGCTTATAAAAACAATACAAATTCTAAAGCTTTTCAAATTTATGTTACTGCCCTAATTCATTTTGTGTTTTTATTGTTGCTGTTGTTCTGTTTTGCATGCTTTGAGATGTGCAACTTTTCCCTATGTTTGCCTTGTGCCTTTGTGTAATGGAACTATGGAAGTAGGCCTACATAAAAAAACAATAACTTCATTGTAAGAAATATGATCACTTTTGGAACGTCACTCATCCAGAGCACTGTATTATATAGTTATGGTAATGTGTTCAATCAGTATTTTATCTTGCAGTGACCAGAAACTCTGAAATGGACGACATGAAGCTGAAATGGCCGTCAGTCACACATCCAATGAGCATCCAAAAGCATGAACAGATGAACCGAGAGGAATCAAATGAAGAAACCCGGTTTAAAGCCTCAGAGTCTGCTGATTTACCTTACAACCTGCAAAAGCGCCATCTATAGACACTTTCTTGCACATGTGGATGAAAACTTGACTTTACACTTAATTTATCTATTTTCTTTTTCCTTATTCTGTTATACTCTGGTTGTACAGCATCATGGGTAATTTATTGGAAAATGCACTTATTATTCTTAACAGTTTTAACAGTCATTCCATCTAGTTCATAAAAATGTTTTGCCAAAATATAATTTTTGATTTGTTTCATTTTGCCAGAAAGGTTTGTTGTTAAACATTTGCACAGAACCCCAGCAGAGCCTGAGCTTTATTTCCTCACAACCATAAAGAGCCTGAGAAAAATGGACCATTTAACTGTCAAAATACTGCTAATAAAATCAAGATATTTAAAAGACGACACAAGAGTTTTTTTTTTTTTATTATTATTGATTTTTCCCCAACATTTTGTATGTCCACTGTCTTTTATGCATCAGTCTTTCCTCACAACATCAGGATAGCTGTCCTTCAAATAACCCTCATGATTATGCCAACAGGGATAATAATATGTCTGCCTGATTAAGTCACTATTGTTTTGATTGCTGACTGTTTTTATTGCCCCTAATGAGGGAAACTAGTGGAGGTTGACAAGCATGAAACGGAAAGGTAGACACTTATTAATGCAGCAGTTTGTGCCCTCAAAACATAACCCCCGGTTTCACAGACAAGACTTAAGCCTAGTCCCAGACTAAAATGCATGTCTGTTTTATCTGAAAGAAACTCGCAGGGCAGAGGTTGCCAAAACGTTTGATACCAAGGACCCAAGTATATTATCCAACTTATTTTTCAATGCAGAAGATATTTGTGAATGCGCAGAACTTTCATTAGCAGATGTATATAAGGTCCAGTATACTGTGTAAATATGAAGGAATTAATAATTATAATCCTTATAAATGATACATTGCATTGTGTTTTGTTTTAAGGTTAAAGGAAATGTTTGTAAAATTAACGGATAATGTCCTGACAGAAAATTACCAGCACCTGGTATTTCTGATTATCTACATTTTTTTTTCTAACATTGTAAAAGAATAACAAAGTGATGTAAACAGTAAAACTACAGTGTGTTTGTGAATATGATAATAAATGAAAATAATATGATAACAAATACAAGTTTGCAACATCATACTGCTAAAATAAGTGGAAGCAGATGACAAACCATACACATTGTGCGTAAATACCGGCTCTTACATTATAAAATAATCTGTATAAATAATTTTATGGCAGCTATATAATTTCATGTGTGAAAAACTTATTTTGGGGTTTATAAGAACATCATAACGCATTATGATGACAGTAAAATAAAATATTAAATTTTATTAAAATATTAAATAATTGTCTTTTATTTTGTACATTTTACTGAATATTTATTTAATTACACTGAAAGTGTATATTTTCTATCCACTAATAATGTTAGGAGTATGTTTTTTTTATGTTTTATTATTAATTAAAATTTAATTGTAAAATAGTTCTGATTAATCTCATGTCTCAAACATTTACTCATTTGGTAAAGGTATTAAAAACATAAACGATATGTGAAGTAATTTTGATAATGCAAAAAAAAAAAAACAACAACAACAAAAACACTTATGTCTTTTCCCCACAAAATTTTGTGTGGACCAAAGGACTCCCTTGTGGCCCAGTTAAAAACTTAATTTATAGGGTGTTCTGTGTGATTCCTAGGCGGTTGCTAGTGTATTTTGGACGGTTGCTGGGGTGTTCTGGGTGATCGTCCAGCCCATCATCCCTACATTCATGTCTTCCATTTTTTCTTGTTCCTTCCATCTCTTGTCTTCCGTCCACAAGTTCCCATGGGCTTGCTACTATTAAAACTACCTGTCCTGGTTTTCCATCATGTCCCTCTTAAATTAATTGTAAGGATATGATATAATGGTGTCATTGCTTCATTTCCAGTCTCTCAATACAGTATGCCTGGAGGGCTGCAATGTTTCTCTAGGTTGATAAATAAATCCAGGTTGACATCCAGAAGTGATTCTTTTAATATTATGTCCTGGATTGTGTACATTAAAATTGATTACACTTTCCAAAGAATTCCCAGTCCTATACACAACAAAAAAACCTGAAGGATAAAGATGAACTCAAGAAAAAAAATTCATACACAGTCTGTCGGCCACAGACTAAAGGAGCTTTCTAGACATGACATTTCCACCTGAAGGATAAAGATGAAACTTAAGTAAATAAAATCTTGAGGTGCAAATGTGAGCAAACAGTAATACAAATAATTTCCTTGCTTTAACCTCTCACTCACATCAAACAGGATATAAATACTTGACTATAATCACACAAAATAACTATTTATGTCAAGTTGGGTGATTGTCCAAACACTGACTCAAATTGGGAAGTCACAGAAAACACTGAGTCTGAGAAAACACTCTTTCCACGTCCTTAAAATCACTGACACTTCTATGACTCATTGAAATTGTGATGAAATGTTTTCAACACTTTGTATTCACATCATAACCATTATCAAGCCCTTCACTTGATGTTTCGATATCAACAATCAGGACAGGCACTCAAACATTTACCATCAAATGTTTTCCCTATTCTTTATTCTACTAACTGAAAATGTTCACCACTGTAATGGCTGTGGAAAATCGTCGTAATATATATGATATTTTATATATATTCATAAAATTTCTACATACATTTTATAAAATAATCAACGTTGGTAGAAAACCAAATAAGCACACAGTTCCATGTTACGTTGCGTTCATAAATTTTTTTTATTTATTTAATGTTGAAAACAGATACATGAACACCATTTTCGTTGTTTCTTTCTTTCTTTTTAAATAAAAAAAAAAAACAAGAATTTTTCGTTTTTACATTCAGGGGTAGAAAATTATGGTGACCGGGAGGGGATATGTTCGGTTCACTTCGTTTTGTCGTGGGATTTTGATAATATGTCATGGCCACAAAATCATTTTGTCGAGGACATCCTTATGTCGTGGCCGCACGATGTGAAGTCGTGGCCTCGAGATCCTATGTTGAGGGAACAAAATCCATTTTTCGTGGCCAAGACAAAACTAAGTGAACTAAACATGTCCCCTCCCAGCAGTGATGCGCTGGTTGATCCAAAATGAGCAGGTGCCTGCGGTTACCCACGGTTACGAGTCATCCAAAAATATTTTTTATGATATTCGGGTCGCGGTCGGTCTTATCATTCCCATTGTTTCATTTTGTCTCTTGCAGTCGTTCTTGTTCATTTTATTTATTTAAGATATTTTCAAGATCTGATGTAAATTATAATTTGTCACTGTCATTATAGCTACTAAAGTCACGCAAAAATAACATATTTAAACTCCAATTTAGCAACTTTAATTGAACACTGATATTGATTGACTGACACTGATTTGTCGGCCAATAACGATATAGAAATATAATCTGTTGTTGTGTGTATTAAGATAACAAAACCTTACTTTAAAATAACAGAAATTTGGCTACATTGACTGACAAATTGATACATTTTGATACATAGGCTACATTGGTTTCAAGAGAGGCAAAACTAAGCCACTAAACATATTTGAGTCCAGTGTATAAGAATATCAATTTATTTTGCATTTGGCAAATGCTTTTTTTCTGTGTATAAGATACATATTAAGTTATCAAAACCATGACCTTGATGTTGTGAGCATTTATGTCAATATAAAGTCTATGACAAGATGAACAATAAGCAGGGAGTGGAAGATTTGGATAATCTTGGATAACTTAAAATTCACTCTACTTAACATGGAGTCAAATGCAGGAGGGATTTTCCTTAGAGTATTATTATGATGAATTTGTGTATAGAAAGGAAGTGACTAAAGACTTATTTCATTTTTGGCATCTTTAAAAATAATTTGATTGGAACATAATGTCATCTGTGATCTCATGTATCAGTTCCATACAAACTGTGATTCAGTGTGGGTCAGATGTTAAGCTGCACATCATCATTACATACATAATAAAGCAACAGCACGTACCCCAACAGATGCAGACGAGGGGATTTCCACTATTCCACTCCACAGATGAGTGTTATAATGGCTCTAAAAAATATGGAATTCCCCTTTAATAGAAAGAAAAGAAGCAGACAGAAATGAAGTACACCATATTTCACTACAAAATCGATGGTAACAGAGAGTTCATTGTATATCTGGATTATTATGGTTTCTGTATTTGATTTGAAACTTCAACCCCCCATAAAACATACAGTTTATTAACTGATGGAATCAGAATAAAGAATATTATTCCCAGAGAAAGAGTGAATACTAGACAAATGGATCAGGTGATATCTGTACAACAAACAACAAAATTATTGATGGCGAAACATTCTAAGTAATGGAGAACAAATGTAACAAATGACATGCTTGGGCGCTCTCACGCAATGAAAGCCATCCCTTCGCAGTATGAAATGTGCAGTTAGTTTGAATGTTGACTTGTGATGAATGTGTGTTGTTTGTGCAATATGACGCCTCCAATAACATCAGTTACTGAGATGGATTTGCACTGTGATATAGTCAATCTGTAGCAACCTTGTAGAATTGATTAACAATATTTAAAAATCAGCGGTTGTTTAGGTTTTATGAAGGTAGATTTATGACGTTTTAAAGACCTTATCAAGACCAAATGAAGAAAATTTAAGGTATACATTAAAGGAAACACAAAAGCTTATAATAAAAAAAATTATTACCACCTCTCCCAACAACCAAAAAAAATAAAAAACAACTACCACAACACCTTATCACAACACAGAAAAAAAATTTACTTCATACATATTTATATCAAAGTGCAAATGTCTGAAGATTCATGGATCAAGATAGATTTACTTGAGAAGCAAAATGACACAAGATGAAATCTTTTTTAATGAGAAATTGATCAAACCGTTTTGATTATGATTAAAACAAGAACAATGGGCACAGGAAAATCAAGGAAAAACAAGTTTGCCTACATACTCCATTGACAGATGTGTATTCTGGTCTGAAGTATAAAATCAGTTAATTTGGTTTAGTTTTTAAAACTGAAGTACATGTCTTTTGACTGAAGTAAATTTAGATACTTGAATTGGAAAACAAAAATAGAGAAGGTTTTTTTGCAGTGCATGAAACATTTAATGCCATGAATTTAAGACTTTTCTGCTGTGATTTAACCAAGACCTTTTTCTAAGGTCTTAAATTGTGGAAGGCTGAATTAAGTCTATGTTTACACGACAACGATGTAGTCAAAAACGGAAAAGTATTTCCCTTGCATTTTTAAAATGTTTTATGTATTTACGACAATGATTTTAAAACAATTCGCATTTACACATATCCACGAAAAATTACCAAAATTGCTGTATTACTTTGTATGACAGGCCAGTAGTTGGCGCTGTCACCTTGTTAGTAAACAGTAACAGTAGTGAAGTGACGATTAAATGTTGTATATGATGCATCTCCGCTGTTGGTTATATCGATGAAGTAAGTCCACACTTTGCTGAAGAAGCATTAGCAAACTCTTGAGCAGCAACAGTGTACCATGTGCTCCGCCATTGTTGTATACGTATTTTTGTGTGTGTGATCAACTTTTTTATTTGCATTTTAGTTTGTAACAAAACAACATCTATTCAAACAAACCAAACAGGGAAGGAGGAGAAACAGACACATCAATAAATTTACAATCTGGAAAAAAAAAAACTTTTTGTGTTCATTCGTCTATATAGTCCAAAATCCTGGAAGAAAAACACAGCCATGTATTGATGGTACTAGGCCTAGCCCTGTTCATTCATGCTGCTGTACCTTCACAAGTCACTATTTTAAGGAGGCTGTGGATCCAAAATATTTTTGCACACGATATGTGGTAAATTTTATATAACTGTAACAATATAAAACTTCACAATCATGGGAAGAAGGAGGCGGGAACCGGCAAACATTCAAATCAAACTTTAATAACCAAATAAACACAAAACAGCACGACAGCCCCTCATGGGCGACTGCCGTGCACAAATAAAAAACCAAACCACAAAATAAAACCCAGGCCTGGTCCTCTCTCGTCCTTCACTGTCGTCGCTCCTCTTTTGTATCCTCCCAATCTCCTCCGTGGGACTGGTGAGTGGAGCAGGTGTCGCTCATTTTCCAATCACTCCACCGGCCTCGCTCCGTTCCACAGCTCTCGACCCCGCCCCACTCGTCACAATTACCATCTTCTTTGCAGCTGTAAAACCAGCAGACAAAATTCTCTCATTAATGAACTTAAACAGGAGTTAGAAACGTCATTGAGAAGACATAAACATGGATTAGACATGTTATCAATTTGTAGTAAAAAGGGTAAAACAGAATTCACATGTGTCCATAGGTTGACAACAATTGGACATTCCCAAAACATGTGGAGAAAAGAAGGTCGATTGCAGTTTTATTTTGAACGTCTTGTAAGGAGTTATATATGCTCTATGGATGACTGTGAAATGGATGAGCCAAGTTTTTAGAAGTTAAGATTAGATTAGACAACACCCTCTCCCAGTCAAAATCTGTTAATTCATGATTCCATACAGATTTATTAAATGTATAAATCGATCCCATCAGGCGTTCCACCCTTTTCCAGATTCTAATAGAATTGGCCACAACTGGGCCAAATTTATATTTATCCTTTTTATTTCCTGTGCCAGCAAATAAAATATCTTGGAGCCTATGTGTCTCAACCTTGTCAGCTTCGATTACTCTCCATGAAGCTTTAGATTGAGGATCAACCCAAATATGAAGAGCCTTAAATTGAAATGACAAATAATATAATTCAAAATTTGGTACATCCAATCCTCCTGAAAGTATAGGAAGCTGCAATGTGACAAGTTTTATTCTAGGTCGTTTACCATTCCAGATAAACTGGGAAAGTATGGAATTGATCTCCTTAAAGTAAAGTGGACATCCCTGCCTTGTTCCATGCTGTAAAAGGAATGGGGGTGGATAATATTACCAGTTAAGACTAATGGTAAAAAGTCTTAATCATAGAAATTTAATGTTCACCACATCCAACACATTGCAGAACTGCCCACATATAGTTCCACTTTAGCCTGTCAAAGGCTTTTTCTGCGTCAAGTGCTCGGAAGAGAGTCTGCAAAATTGAGAACATGAAACAGTCAACGCATATTACTTAATATTTTATTAAGGGACGCGTGACATCCCTTAATAAAACCGGTTTGGTCCTCTTTGATTAAGTTATGAATTACTTTCTTCATGCGAGAGGCAAGAGTTTTAGCATAAACTTTTAGATTGCATGGGATGAGTGATACTGGTCTGTAGTTAGAGCAATCTAACGGATCTTTACCCTTTTTAAAAAGCAATGATATCAAAGATGTTTTTTGGTCTCTATGAAATTTACCATGCTCAATTGCGAAATTAAATGAATCAGGCATGAGAGTCCCTACCACATCCCATATTTCTAAATATAATTCAGGAGGAAGGCCATCTAGGCCTGGTGACTTGCCCTTCTGAAGGCTTTTTAGTGCTTCATGAAGCTCCTCCAAACTTAACAGGGCCTCCAAAGAGTCTTTATCCATTTGTGTGATCCGAGGCAGTTCTAATTAATCCAAGTACTCTCTACAAACTGACTCAATAAAATTGGTTTCAGTTTTGTACAGATTTGTGTAAAACCCTTTAAATATGTTGTTAATTAACATAGGATTTGTGGTTACCTGGTCATCCGAAGATTTTATTGCACTGATGAATGCCTTAGACTCACATTCCCTAAGCCTGAGGGCCAATAAGTGGCTACGTCTCTCCGATTCTGAATAATATTTTTGCATCGTCCTATGTAAAATAAACAATGCCTTTGATTGTGAAAGTAAGTCATATTCCTCTTTCAAGGAGGACAATCGTGTAACTTGTTGATCAGAAAAATGTTGATTTTGTAAGTTTTGTAATGATTAGATCTTAATTTCTAATTGTGTAAATTGGCATGTTTTCACTTGGCAAAAGAGGAAGAAAAAGATAAACAGAATCCTCGTATTGCACACTTCATCGTTTCCCACAATATTTGAGGGTCTGCATCGCAAGATATATTAATTTCTAACTCCTTTATTTGATCTTTTAGTGAATTAATGAATGTCTGATTGTTTAGTAATGATGTGTTTAGACATCATCTAGGGGCCTTGGTCTTAATGTTGGGAAGGTGAACGTTACATAACACTGCAGAGTGATCAGACAATAAAATTGGTAATATAGAGATGGAAGAGTTAGATGAAATTAGAGATGGGCTGAGAACTATGTAATCTATCCTATAGAAAGTCTTATGTCTATTAGAAAAAAAAGTAGGTAGTATTCTGGATTCTCCAAAGATCGATTACATTAAGTTCCGCAATAAATTATTCAATAACTTAGAGTATGGGTTAGCTGTAGTATCAGGGTGAGATTTATCCAGTGCATTCGGCCTCATTCGGATAGTAAATGGAGACCAATGCTAACCTGTCATTATGTATTTTACAGCGTATAAAAACAAATCTACCCTCATCATCATTCCCGGTATGTTCAATAGTGAAATGTAACCTCCTATCGACTAAGATAAGCAGCCCCTTAATTTTATTAGGAGCACAAGAGAAGGCTGCCAGTAGGGATATGCCGGTATCAAATTTCCTGTTGCGATTAATTGATAATGCTTTTATCATGCATTGAAATTTAGTTTTAAAAAAGTGGTAATAATACAGTATAACAGGTTAAATTACTTTTTTCTTATAACAAAAATTACTGAACATTTAAATACAACAAAGCAATACAGAAAAATATATAAAGTTAAACGTTCTACACATATTTAAGTGCAAAAGAACTATAATGACCCATAGGTATCACTTTACAATAAAACCTCATTAGTTAACCTTAGTTAATGTATTAACATTCACAATTCAGCTGACCCTGCCCTGGGTCATGTACATCACTATTCTGATCTGTGAAAACTTTCACAGTTCACTACGGGTCAGCTAACCCTTCCCTGAGCCCTTAACTTAACTATTCTGATCTGTGAAAACTTTCACAGTTCAGTTTGGGTCAGCTGACCCTTCCCTGGGTCATGTACATTACTATTCTGATCTGTGAAAACTTCTACAGTTCACTACGGGTCAGCTGACCCTTCCCTGGCTCACTAACATCACTATTCTGATCTGTGAAAACTTTCACAGTTAAGTACGGGTCAGCTGACCCTTCCCTGGGTCATGTACATAATGTTGCTGACCCTGGGAAGGGTCAGCTGACCCAAACTGACCTGTGAAAGTTTTCACAGATCAGAATAGTGATGTACATGACCCTGGGAAGGGTCAGCTGACCTGTACTTAACTGTAAAAGTTTTCACAGATCAGAATAGCGATGTACATGACTGAGGGAAGGGTCAGCTGACCCAAACTGAACTGTGAAAGTTTTCACAGATCAGAATAGTGATGTTACTGACTCAGGAAACCGTTATCTGACCATAACTGCACTGTGAACGTTTTCACAAATCGAAATAGTGATGTAAATGAATCAGGGAATGGTTAACTGACCAAATTTTTAAGATCAGAATAGTTAAGGGATCAAGAAAGGGTTAACTGACAAAAGCTAAACTGTGAAACTTTGGCAAATCAGAATATTGAAGCCAAGTACTCAAGCAAAGGCAAAACAACCTAAACTTTATTGTCAAACAAAGTGTATAAGTAGGCTATATATATGTGTATAAGCACATTTACCTAATGAATTGGAAACCGTTATTCACTGGAACAGCAACCGTATGACAATATTATATTATATATATTATATATATTATATAGTTTTCACGAATCGAGCTCAACCTAAAACAATGTTTTTGTATTCCTGCAGTCTGCGTGTTTATTGGTAATAGACGTTAAACATGAAGATCGCCTTTCTTTCACATTCCTTACTGGCAGACTTAGGGGTTTATGGACAAGAGCTTTGCTGTGAAAAAATTCACAGATCAAGCTGGTGAAGATGACACCGGTTTCATTCCTCTAAGTGTCCAACTTTTGGAGCTATAGGCATTATAAAATTAAGAGTCGCTATGAAAAAAAACCCTGATTTCGGCCCGAAAGACAGCGTCACTGCGTATTTATAGCCAAAAGAAATCTGATTATCAAACCGCAAACTATCTTTACTGCGGTACCAGACCGATGTTATTTCTCCTGCTCCTATCTTCAATGTCCTTAATTTTTTCGGTGAGTTGTTCCAACTGTTTTCTTAAGTTTGTGACTATTCTCCTATCCTCATGTGCAGCTGCTTTAAAATGAATCGACCCGGTCCCGTGTCTGCTTTGCTATGTTGGTTAGCTTTTCAACTTGTGAGTCGTTGGTCATTTGTATATCCAAATGTAAATCACGGAGTGCTGGGGTCAGTACAGAGTCTATTGCTTCTCTAGCAACAACTGAATCCAGTGTACTTTGTTGCTCTTTGAGCACTAGCTTGATACCGTTAGCTATAGCAGCATCCAGATCCTCTCTGGAGATGGCGGAATCTTCGAACTTTTATTTTTTTATTGGTGATTGTTCAATCTCTCTTTTCCAAACATCCTTGACTGCTGGGGTACTCATAGTGGGTTATGTAAAGAGTGGTTCAAAATTTACTGACAGGATATATACAGTTTCTGACAAAAGTGAGCAGAGTGAAGGACTATGCGTGCATTGCTGCCGAAGGGTCACGTGATCTCCATTGTTGTATATGTTTGTTCACGCTTGCCTTTAAAATCGACACATACTGCACATGTATACATACCTAACATGTATGCACGCGCATAACGTCACCATTTTCAAAGATTCCCGTTTCTGGTGTTTACACAGAAACGATAATGGTGGGGTTTTCTAAAACTTGCACTTTGAAACACTTTGAAAAATATGCGTTTTCTTTCCCCAAAATGCCGTTGTCATGTTAATGAACAAGCAAAACGCATAACAAGTTTCCCGTTTTTTTGGCTGAAGCATTGTCATGTAAACGGCCCCTAAGACTTTGCAAGATTTTTTAAGAGCTGCAGAAACCCTGCAAATAAATCAAATGACTAAAAATATGTAGAATTTAACATTTTTTAAAAATCATCATAAATAAATAAATTCCAGCAAAGATTTTCAGGACGCAATTATTACAGGCATTATGTGAAGGTAATATGAAAAGAAAATGCCATCAAAACTTTCCTGGCCAAAATGTGAGTTTACAGGTATGATATAAACACCATAAATTACACAAAATATTCATTATTCATCATCAGTAGATCAAAACAACACTTGGCAAGTTGGCATAAATGTGAGCTATTTCGGGATTGCTAACTGCGTTTTTATTTTGAAGCATGCTGTGCTCACGCTTAAATAATTCAACCATAGCCGTTAAGTTTAATGATCACATTTAAACAATAGGATGATTCCTATTCTTCCATCCCCTGATTTGAGATTGAGACTCTGAAGCAGCATGTTGGAACACAGTGACTGAATCTACAGTAAAACCTTCAGCTGACACATATTACATCCACGGAAGTCACTGAACTCGCACTGTATGGCGTTACAAAAAGTTGTCCGGTCCAACTCCTTTCACTCAGCAGTGTTGTGTTTCTGGCTGATCTGTACATTAACATAAAGACACTCTCCTACTGGGCTTTACTAGCAAATGCATTGTGTATTCCGCTAGTATATCGGTGGAATACATGGAACATACCAACTATACAAACTGTGTGGGGGAAACTTAAACTGAACCATTCACTTTAAATTACAACCAGGGAATCTCTGAAAATGAGTGTGTGAGTTTGTTTACAAAATGCTGTTGTTAATACTGCAAATTCCCATTTATTCAAATATTTCCAATTATTCCAAAAAATATAATTTCCTTGCAGCTAGTGGGCCTCCTTACCAGTGTAGACCTCTGGCATCAATGTACCCCTGGGGGTATTCAAAACAAAATGAGCAGAGGACAAACGTAGAGCAACGAGTAGGTAAAGTGCCGTTTTTTGAGATTTTTGTGAGTTTGACGGTGGTGAAAATAAAATCATAAGTGCACGCAACAATGAGCGTGCTTAGTCCAGCAGACAGCATTAGGTTTGTTCGACTTAAAGCAGCGCTGAGCAGACCGATCAGTGAATGGGTACTTTGATGTCATACACAGATCGGTCTGCGCAGCGCCGCTTTAAGTTACAGCTTTTGTTTGCGGTGTTCGGTGAGTTCCATCGCAAAATATACGTCATTCAACCTGACCAATCAAGGTGCAAACGTATCACTTTGTCTTTAGGTTAGGTTCACTGTAAAAAAATGCCAGTGTGAACGCTTCTTTTTTTACTTCTTCTTTTTTAACAGTGGTTGGCATCCCAGTGTGAATGCTAAACGGACCAGGACAAATGTATCTTTTTATTTTTTTGGTCCGGATCAAATGAAACAAGAACTACCAAACAAACTACAAGAGTGAACACACCCTTAGTTTGTTTCCTTCCCTCGTGTTTCACTTGACCTATTTACTATCTTACTATTACCCTCATTTAGATCACTCCTCTGTTTGATTATCCACAACCCTCACCCCCCTGTCACCTCACACCACACAATACCCAATTTCAACTCACACATCAGCTAGCTACTTGTTAATTCTGCATGCTTCACTCTTTACTCTGTATATAAAAAAAAAAAAAAAAAAAAAAAAAAAAAAAAAAAAAACATCTTGGATCGCAGACCGATCGGTGTATGACAGATGACCCGACAGTAGTTGCTTGCATTTCAGCCTGTCTGAGTGACATTTCTAGCTGGATGAATGACCATCACCTTCAGCTCAACCTTACTAAGACTGAACTGCTGGTGGTTCCAGCTAACCCATCGATAAAACACAAAAACCCAGTACATCTGATTTATCAAACCATAACTCCTTCCAGGACAGCCAGAAACCTAGGAGTTGTGATTGATCATCAGTTAAGCTTCACCGACCATATTGCTACGACCCGGTCCTGCAGATTTGCCTTCTACAACATTAGGAAGATTAGACCCTTCTTGTCAGAGCAAGCCACCCAACTTCTTGTCCAAGCTCTTGTTCTCTCCAGACTGGACTGTTGTAACGCTCTCCTGGCGGCCCTTCCTGCGTGTGCTATCAAGCCTCTACAACTGATCCAGAATGCAGCAGTGAGGGTTGTCTTCAATAACCCAAAAAAAGCTCATGTTACTCCTCTCCTCATCAGGTTACACTAGCTACCAGTAGCCGCTCGCATCAAATTCAAGGTACTGATGCTTGCCTACAAGACGACCACTGGCACGGCACCAACATACCTAAACTCACTAGTTCAATCTTATGCGCCCTCCAGACGTTTGCACTCTGCAAGTGAACGACGCCTTGTGGTGCCATCCCAAAGAGGTCCAAAATCACTCTCACAGACTTTTTCCTGGACTGCTCCCAGCTGGTGGAATGACCTCCTGATCTCAATTCGAGCAGCTGAGTCTTTACTCATTTTCAAAAAACATCTAAAGACTCATTTTTTTTTTTTGCCTGCACTTAACCAATTAATACTAGTACTTTTTCTTGTCTATCATATTGATTTAAAAAAAAAAAAAAACTGGCTACGTGTTCTGTACTAGACTAACTGAGACTTGTCATAGCACTTGTATACCGTTCTCTTGTTGATCTGATTGTTTCTACTGTTCTCATTTGTAAGTCGCTTTGGATAAAAGCTTCTGCTAAATGATTAAATGTAGTGTATTAAATGTTATTTGGATTACCTTTGTCTTCGTGTGCATCCCTTCACAAGAGCGTGACCGAATAACCTATAATTCCCACAGAACCAGCTACCCGGACAATGCACTCTGCTCATGCTTTATTGCAACTCTCTGTTCTGGACTTGCACAAACTGCGTTGCAATAATTTTCCAAAATGTCATTTATGTGAAAATATGAAGTCTGTTAACGCCCATTAACACAGGCCAGAGACGCTGAAGATGGACGCACAGAGAAATACTCTATAGCAAGCAGATCACTTACTGTTCTTGATGCACAAACTATTGGAAGAAAGTCCTCAATATTGATTTGGGGGTTTATATGAATGTGTTTCTGAGGGGAGCTGACTGTCTTCTGAAAAGTGTACGTGGTATTTTCTTTTCTTCTCATCTCTGTATAGTTCATATTAAAGCAGTGTTTCAGCGCAGCAGCTTTGTTTACAGCAGTAACCGAGAAAACGCTGTATCTGTTCTGTATCTGGTGTTCCAGAGGCATCTCCTGCTGTCAGAGAGTGAATCTGCATCTCATTCAGAGCTTCTGCTGTTTGTTTTTTTTCAGGCATGTAGTATACTTTTACAAAGCTTGTCGGAACATTCTGTTTTTGCTTCAAATTGGTTTATTATTAAATCAAATTATGTGTATGATTATTATATAACTAAATGATATTAAATTATATAAATGTTATGTCTATGTATTACATAACTAAAATTAAATAACTGTAATTAGAGATTTAGGTTAAATAAAGATGTCAGTCTTTATTTTTTTTCTTTTTAGGAAACAAATCAAAGAAAAAAGAAATTAATTCTACTGGTTCTAATAATCTGTATGTTGCTCAAAAACAAAATATATTGTGTCCAGCGAAAAAAAAAAAAAAAAAGAAGAATTTTAAAGATTTTTTTTTTTTTACCCAGTCATTTTAAAATAACACATTTTAGAGCTGTAACAACAATACCGTGATACCGTGAAACCGTGATATTTTTGCTTAAGGTTATCATACCGGCCCATACCTAGTGTCAACATGTTTATGCGATATATTGAATATTTTTATCCCCATAAAGTCAGAAGTGAAGAAACCTGTTACATTTTTCACCAATGATTAAACCTTAAATGTTAGGATTACATTCTGCCATAATCAACATAATCAACATTCATATTAAAATAATCTAAATTGGTCTGTAAGTCACATGATAAGGCCATTTCTGGAAAAGATTGTAAATGAAAGATACTTTAAAAAATCTGCCCATTTGTCAAATCCTCCATTCTGATGAGCACTAATACATAAATGTCATTTTGGGGTTGGGAGAGCCAGATAAAGTGAAACATACACAATAATATGGATATATTTCATTTAACTAATGAAGTGTTTTTCATTTAGATGGCTGGATGGATGAATAGACAGGGAGAACATATACATAGAACACTCAGTAAAAACAGAAAACATATAGAGAGAGTATTCCAAGTTTCATTTTATACATGAAAATGTCCATTTGGGACAATAAAGTACACCTTATCTTGCATTCATAGAAATAAAAAGGTACAAAAGCTGTCACTGGGGCGATACACTTTCAAAAGGTACACCTTTGTACCTTATTTACCATATTAGTGCCTACAGTGTACATATTAGTAGTACCTAATAATATAGTACCTACAGTCAGTGCTTGAAGTGGGCCGGTACGGTGTTGGGTGTTCAAGCACTGACTATAGTGTATATATTAGTACCCACTCAAGGTACTGCCTGAGTGACAGCTTTTGTGACTTTTTTTCTGAGTACTACTATACACACACAGAGAGAGAGAGAGAGAGAGAGAGAGAGAGAGAGAGAGCACAACACTCACAGACAACATAATATACACAGAACTGCACAGTAAACTTAGCATATACTAGTAACACAGCACACAACATACACTGGAAACACTGCATATACAGTAGAGCAGTATATAGGTACAGCCGGATCTCGGCATACACAGAGGCATGTCACAAACCAGTGTTAGAAGCACCAACAACTCTCTGCTACAAAGTTTGTAACCCATACACTGGCACACAGCCCAGCTGCACAAATCACTTCACCGCTATGGGAACACAATGTGAGTGCGTCTCTCCATGAGTGTGTGTGTGTGTGTGGAGGCAGAGCTGCGCTTTTAAACCCGCCCTCGAGAGGGATCTCATTTCCCCTAAAACCTCCCATTTTTTTCCATCCATCCCTCCCACCCTACCACCCACTGCCGATCATCTCTCTCCGTCTGTACCTCTATTCCTGCTCCACTAGCCCAATCATGGACCTCGCAGTGAGGTGTGCGTTCCTGCTCTCCAGCTTCGCCGTGCTCGCAGCGCTCGATCTGGACGCGATTGATCCCGGCTACTATGTGGAGACCAGCAGCCCGTCAGATGTGATCGACTACAAAGATCCCTGCAAAGCTGGTGAGCCCGAAAGACATTATTTTCCCTGCTTTGATCAGATGCAAGCTTTCGCGCAAGCCACGTAAGGCTGCTGTGATACTGTGCGAACTATAAACTGTAGATGACAGCGCAGAATAAACGCGATCCGCGGCGTCAGTAAACACCAAAATACTTTGCGCGAAGTGCTGACAACGATTTCTTAAAGATTGCGCGGTGTTTTGACACCAGACACGAAAATATTTACCTTGCGGTTTTTTTCTTTTGCCAAATCACAGCCGGAAAGTTTTTCTTCGTTTTCTTTACGAAAAGTTTCGCGAAAGTTTGAATTTGCCAACGTTGCGCCAAAGATTGACATCTGTTTATTTGAAGTGGAAATTGAAGTTAAAAGTAGCCTATGTGCAAAACTTTTCATTGTGATTATCGGATGGTTTGAAGCAAATTGAGTTGCAGATTGGGCTGCTATAGCAGTGCAGTTTTATTCCCTTGATAGTGTTCTCAGTTTTGCTGTTGGAACATCCCCCCTTTTGCCATGGCTCGGTTTTTCTGCACAGGGTGCACTACGTCATCCATCATAGAAGTTGCCCTATGACGTAGGAGGACGCAATTTATCACTATAGTTATTATTGCAAACTTTTTTAATTTAAAAATGTGAAACTGTAAGAGTAGCATGCTGCATTGTTGCCACATGAACTAATCATATTCGCCTTGGAAATATACATGGTCATTTTGCATTTGTAAATGCGAAAACACTCTTGTCAAACCAATGAATAATGTATGAGTAATATTAAAAATCATGGTTGATATTATGTTGTGTTATGTCACATACTGCACACAGTGTACATGCTATACACTGCGTGCGTAGTATAGATGTATGCTGTTTGGAACACAACCAAAGTTATAAAAAGTGCTTAGCCTGACGTCCCTAATTTCATGGCTAGACCAGACTTGCATCATATACCCACATCTTCCGGAGGATAACTTTATCTTGACCTGAATTCAACCAATTATGTCTGATATAATTACGGTTTAGTAGCTCTAGGGAAGTAATTAATTCTTTGGGTCCCAAGAGAAGCACTGTCTATTTTCACATTTCGTGTTTCAGGGCAAGCGTCCTTTTTTTGTCGTTTGCCAAGAAGAGGTTATTGAGGTTCACAGCTGAAAATGTTTACTAAGAAGGAACGGTCCCAAATATGGCATGCCATCTAACTAATGCTTGAGATTTCTTAAAGGTGCCTGACTAAGCTTTATATTTAGGAGATTTTAAGGTACTTTCTCCAATCCAAGGTTAATATACAGAGACAGGTAGGTTGATTTCCCTAAAGAGTGTAAATACTGTGACTTTGTGGTGCACCAAAACGTTGCTGTTTGTTTGAACGTGCTGACCCTCAACAGAGCAAAAGTTATTGGGGCGGCATTATCTTTTTGGCCAACCAATGACAGACAAAGGCAGTTTTTTGCCCTTTATTTTTGCAATTCTGTGACACTAGAAATTACATGTTAACTTTATACTCCATTCTGTGATCAATACTACAAATTGGAATGACTTGAGAGTGAGTAAATGATGACAGAATTGTAATTTTTGGGTTGAAGTATCATGTGTTAACTGATCTACTATGAAATTGAGAAATAGAACTTGAATGTAGATTCTAGGGTCAAAAGCACCCCAACAGAACATTAACTGTAATCTTGAGCTTGTGGTGAGATGTTACGGATTTCCTTTGTTTTGGCACCTGCAGGTTGACATTTGATTGGTTTTTACTCTGTTAAGTGGATGGATTGAAATGAATCCAAGTTTCTAGAAGCTCACACAGGGGTCACTCCGGAGAAGTGTAAAATCGCAGGGATCTTCGTCTCTATTAACTTGTCTGCTACTCCTCTCCACCTCCTTCCTAACTCCCTCTCTTTCATCTTCCTCTTTTTTACTCTTTCAGGCCTGGGTTTTTTTCTATGTCCTCATTTGCAGCTGAATGGGGCCCTTGGCTGTTCATTTTTACAATTTCACCCCTCTGAGAGACAGACTTTCCTCTTAACAAGCGGCTATAGGACAATAAAGCAGCCCACCAGCTGAAATTGGTATTCCAGGCAGATTAGGCTGGTTGACCTGCAAAGGCTCAGGGGGCGTCGATCTCATACTAGGATTAACTTCCCGGATTGTTCTGTCACTCTGTGATTCAGGCTCTCCAGCGGCGTTAAGCCAAAGCGATTTTGTTTTGGTTGGTGACTCCTCACTATCGCATTTTAAGCATCATTCCAGTTAGCTTAGCTAGGAGAAGTGGCCTTGTTGGCTTTTGCTATAAATTTGTTTGTTTATTTGGTGCATGAACTTTTTGTAAAAAGGAAGCAATGCATTTACACAAGTTATTGTGAGTCAGAGTTTGCTGGCCGTTATGATGCGATACACTGTTTGTCTCCTGTTTAGACAATTAAATCGCTCTGTCGCCACAATTAACGAAAAACAAGCAAACAAACAAACAAAAAACAGGTTGTTGTGAGGTGACACCACTGGGGAAGTAATGCCTTAAATTTTTGTGCTGGTCAGAAAAAGAGTATTGGCCGATCCTTCATTACCCCTTAAACCTTAATTATGTCAATACCCATAGTGCCTGGCTCTCTGACCTGATTGGACTGTTGTAAACATGTCTATAACTTTGGAAAATGTTCGACTTTCTGAACAAAACGTGCAAATACCTTTCATCCCTCTCAGATCTGAGTGGTAGAAGAGGGACGGGGTCTGGGATTGGTTCTGGACTGGGCCCAAACGGCCCAGCTGTAGCAGAGATTATGTGAGATGATTGTGTGCACGAGAGAGGAGTAGGAACACACATGAAATGTGCCGTGTTTTACACTTCATCCAAATAGATGTGGTAGAACAATCATGCTGTCAAACAGAGTTGCCCATAAAATTCGCTAGATATTGATATGTTTATTGAATTATATTACAACAACACTAGCAAAAATTAATTACTTGTTTGTCAGTTTATAAGGAAAATGTTGCATTGAATTGATTGCAGATATTTAAGGCATAGTTTTTCCAGAATGAAAGTCCAGCACAACCTCAGTTAACTAGGACTGTGTTCGACTTTTCATACATCACCTGACCTGTCGAGGGCAACACAGAGTGGTATTGTTTTTATACTCGAGTCATCGAATCATGGCAACCTTGTCACTTCCTCACATATCAATCGTTGTCGTTTCCACATTTTTGTTGTCTTCATTAATGCTTTCTATTTTTGTTTTACTAGTTCTTCAAAAACTGTGATTGTTGCCACTTAGTGAACCCATTAATTAGTGCAATAAAAAAAAATTAAGCAGACTTTTGACTTTGAGTTGGCATGAAATGGTAATCCACCCAATTTATTTTCAAAATGCACATTATAGGTCTTACGGTGAACAATTTAACCCTATATACATATTTAATTTAATTTTTATTTATTTATTTATTAAGTTTCTGAACTCATAATGTTTAATCGAAATGTCCTAACTGGACCTTCTAGTAAAAACACCAGACTTATGCAAGACTTCTCTAATCATTTAGTCCGCTTAAACCCCGCCTCTTCAAGCACACCTTCACCTGCCTCCACTTTTGAGTGCAACACCCACATCTCAACAACCAATCAACAATTAATGCATAGAACCTGCCCTACCCACCTAAGTCCCGCCCTACATTTATTCTTTGTCTATAATCTGTTTCACTCAGATGCATGTCACAAAAAAGATCTGTCGCTACATCCACTTTAACAGCTCATTCCAAGGTATGCATTGGAATAGAGTGCAGAAGATGTATGGACCTCTTTATTTGCTGTTTTTCTTTAATTGGTCATTTTGAAGTACCATTGTGTGAAGATTCTTCAAAATACCACATCAATGTCTACAGAATTGGTAGAGGTTTAGATCATGGAGGATATGTTGAGTGACTTTTTGCTGAACTATTCCTTTAGGAAAGGCAATAGGATGAATTTTGATTTCATGCTGACTTAAAATAAGAGAATTTAGACTTCTGAAGAGAATTCTCTCATATGTGTTATGTAAGTGCTTAATTCATAAACTCTATGAAATACACCAGACAACAAATATACAGAGTCTGCAAAGCTTGCACTCAGCTGTAGTTTTCACATGGCAAATGTTATTCCCCGTCTCTTTCCCCAGCATGGTTTTAATAAAGCACTCTTTGACCTGATTCCCTGTTGCACCACTCACCAAGAAATGTGGTGCTTGAATTCCTTCTTTTTGCGTCTTCAGAGTCTGTCTCATAGCTTGGCGTGGAAAACCACAAGCACAGGCGGTTCAGCTGGAGCTGCTGGCCGAGCGCAGAGACTGTTATACATGCACAGCTGGTGACAACATACTCCCATGGTTCATTTTTCTTTTGGAGAGGACTGGTGGCTATTTAATGACTTTTCAAGTGATTCTGCATAATTCCTAACAATTTCACAGTCAGAATCTCTTGGATAAATGAGTGAACTGTAGTAGTTTTAGGTACATTTGTGGAAAAGAGTCTCTCACACCAAAGTATGCTTTGTGATTCTAGCGCCCTGGTTGTAATCTCATTCATTTAAGATGTTGTAATATTTTCAGTGCCAAAATGTTCTTTCCTATCCTATAGTTTAATATGCACAACTAAAAGTAATCTACTGGTTAAATACTTGTGGCTCTGTGTTATGAAAACATTGTGCTGTTTGTTTGAGCATCCCGACCAGCCCAGCATAGCAACACAGGCTCAACCAATGGTGTGAAGTTGGAGGCGGGGCTGTTTATTTGGCCAACCAATAGGAGATCGGGGGAGTATTTGTGGAAACTTGTTTGAAGACAGTCATTATTTATGCAGGTCTGTTTGGTGACACTACTGGACACACAAACACACACTCATATAAAAAAAAAAAACAAAAAAATGCCAAGGCAATAACAATGCAATAAAAATGGCAGTAAATTTTTTTTTAAACTGGATATATGGTTACTAGGTATGTTTTTTTTTTTCACACTAAAGTCAACTAACTTCAAGTCAGGTGTGGAAAATCTACATATTGTTTAAAATCTTATAAAAACTATTAAAGAATTTTAACGTTTATGGATTGGCCACATTCACTTCTATTGTAAATGCCTCACTATAACCCAGATTTCAAACAGAATTAAAAATAAAATTGGAAATTAATTGTTTTAATTAATTAAAAAACATTATTTTTTTTAGTACTTGCTTTGCATTTGCTAAAAGATTTAAAGTGCTTTGTTACAACGATTTAAAAAACTTGTCTAAGTTCTAAAAAAATCTAAGCTAAAACATTGGGTCTTAATTATGGCTTTTACAGGACACCGTGACAAATGTACTTGGCCTGATTGTAAGGAAAATCTTTCTCAGTATTATAGGAATCTCAGGAACTTGAATAGTGAAGTTGTCTGCTTAAAAATATAAGGCTGTATTTCCAACCTGAAAACCCTCCCGGGAACTTTCGGCGCATTCATCTAGATAAATTCTCCCGTTTATGGAATGAAAAATGAATGAGAAACAGTCACGCACAATTACTACGCACCTTTCCAACTGCAATGTCTTTTTCCTGAAGGGGTTGGAGAGCTGCATTGCATAACATTTGTCTGTCAGCATTATTTCCATAATCCAGCCTCAGAAGAACAAATGAAAAATTTTAATTTGTAAGATCTCATTTTTTTTTATAAGCTTCAGGATTCACCAAAACTCTCTTAGTGCTGTTGTTTCCTGGCTGCACTCATTGGTTCATTGAGCCCGTCTCTGCTGTTGTGCAATGGACGTTTATAACTGTAACCGAGCCAAAGATCTCCTCTCTTTCTTCCCCCTCTTGCCCTCTGGGTGAGGATCACAGAAAATGAGGGCTTGATATAGGAGAGTGAGATGAGATGAGGTGAGTGTGCCTGCAGACTGTAGGTCATTCAGTGCATGCCAGCATGGCCCGGTCCTGTGGGTTTCTGCGTCTGTCTGCCAGCTGATGTGACTGCGGCACATTCAGACCCCTCTGGCAGCTAAACCGTGAACCATACATCACCCCGTTGCACGTCTGAACCCATTTCTGATGCTTTTTTTTTTTTTAATGATTAAGGTTAGAACTGATCTGAGACCTGAGGAAACTAACCTATGAATGACTTAATAGAGATGAGTTTGTTTCTTCATCAGAACAGATTTGGAGAAATGTAGCATTACATCACTTGCTCACCAGTGGATCCTCTGCAGTGAATGGGTGCCGTCAGAACGAGAGTCCAAACAGCTGATAAAAACATCACAATAATCCACAAGTAATCCACATCACACCACTCCAGTCCATCCTTTCCTTTGTCATCATTTCTCATTAAAATCCACCAAATTGTTAAAGAAATGTTTTAGACTGTAAACGCTGCTTTATCAGTGCATATTTCTCTCCTGATTCAGACAAGACAATTTATTCACTGGAAAAAAAGCAATAGTATGGATTACGGACTCTTATATTAGCCAGAAACAATGGTTTGAAGTTAAAAAATGTCTTAATGATGGATTGTTTCTTACAAAAACATGCATCTTTTCACTTCACAAGTCATTAACTGATGGACTGGAGTGGTGTGAATTACGTGTGGATTATTGTGATGTTTTTATCAGCTGTTTGACTCTCATTCTGACGGCACCCATTCACTGCAGAGGACCCACTGCTGAGCAAGTGATGCAATGCTACATTTCTCCAAATCTTTTCCAATGGCTAAACAAACTCATCTACGTCTTGACCTGAGGGTGAGTAAATATGAACTATTTCTAGGTAATATATTTGAAACATTTATCAGATTATATAATTTAATTGTAATTTATTTTTTTATTGCTGTTATTCTAGTTTTATTACTTAATTAGAATAACAGCACATTATCTGTTACACTATATAAAATAATATAACACCCATGATTAAAAAAACCTGGTGATAAAAGGCAGTTCCTTGAAATGTCTGAAAAACAGTTTGCCAAAACAAACTGTCCAAACCAAGTGATTCGCTAAAATGAATCAGACCTCCCAACTGAGACAGAGAGGAATCTTCTAGAAGACACGTTTGATTATAACCTCGGGTTGCTCAGTTGTAAGGCTCTGCAGTATAATGTGATGTACAGTGTGTGACAGGCTATAATCTTTGTCACGCTACTCTGCTGCTTGTTACTGGAAAAGCTGTACCATTTTAAAAACAGCTGAACTGCTGGGACAAATGTAGTTCACCAAAATACAAACATTCTGTCTTGATTTACTCTTGATTATGTCATTACGAACTTCTTCAACTTTCTTTCTTACTTGGAATACAAAAGGAGACATTTTAAAGGTAACTATTCATTCATTTACCGTGATGTTTTCAAGCTTCAGTAAAGACAAAAAACACCATAAAGAGTTTGTGT
The DNA here is from genome assembly GCF_018340385.1 of Cyprinus carpio. Taxonomy (NCBI): domain Eukaryota; kingdom Metazoa; phylum Chordata; class Actinopteri; order Cypriniformes; family Cyprinidae; genus Cyprinus; species Cyprinus carpio. The sequence goes on along the minus strand of NC_056579.1, from coordinate 21,967,241 downwards.
GTCGCTGCTTTTAGGTGGTAAACCTCCAGCATTTAAGCCTTGGGTGTTTCATACCCAACTGCCTCAGACTGTCAGCTAAATGTTAGCACACAGCTTGAGTTTGTACATTTGACTCAGATAAGACGAGGTCAAGAGAGGTAAGAAGAGCATGGAAAAATCATGTGGAGGAGGAGGAGGACATCTGGTTTTCATACATCTGCCATTCTAAGAAACTATATGTTTTGATACTGCTTTTCAAGTCAGGAAGTAACTTCCTGTTTCTTTTCTCTTTTCACTAGTATGCTGCTTTCTGCTCAATGAGTTATAACAATCTAAATCCATTGCCCGGCAGCAGAAACTCCTCTGCCAAGTACAATAAGGTCCAAAAGTCTGCATGCTCTAGTTGAAATTCTTCTATTTGGCACTATTTTTAAAGGTTTTAAGGAATACTAAATTATATTAACAGCAAAACAGTTTGATTGGAAATATTTATTTCATAACAGAAGCACTAAAGCTGCATGTGCTACACACGTTTGTCTAAAACCAGATGATCATGTTCTCCAGCATGATTTGATTATGATCCAAAAAGAGCATCTTGTGCTTCAGTGGAATCAAGAACATCTGACCGTCTGTACAATGTCACATGATCAGTGTCCTAGAAACAGTGCACATCTAAAATGTTATTTTAAAAAGTGTCTATTGCTAATAAATGCTTTTTTTACAACAAAATACATTTTTGAGTTATAAAGATTATTGATGCTTACTTGGACCATTTGACATAATAATCAGCATCATTTTTTTTAAATCATGACAAACATAAATTTAGTCAAATACACTCTTAAAAATAAAGGTTCCAAAAGGAAACTTTTTTATGTTTAATTAGAACAATTTTGAGTTATTTTAATGTCCAATTCTCACTATAAACAAACCACTGACTACGACTTTTGCCTCAATAAGCTCCTAATTTGCTGCTTATTCATAGTTAGTAAGGTAGTTGTTAAATTTAGGTATTGGGTTGGATTAGGGATGCAGAATATGGTCATGCAGAATATGTGCTTTATAAGTGCTAATAAAGCGCCAATATGTTAATAAAAGGCATGCTAATAAAAAACTAGTTTATAATGAGAATTGGTCCCTATAACTATATACTGAAGTGTTACCAAACATTTTAATAATCTAAAGAACCTTTAGTCCAAAGGAAAGTTTAACAGATGGAACCACTGGTGCCTATAAAGGCCCTGATGTCCAATTGTTTGGTTGTTAGTATATTTTTATATTAATTGCCCAATAAGCCCTCACGCTTCCAGTTTTCTTCCAAAGCAAATGAGCAGAGAATATGAAAGAGAGAAACTTAAGTCTCAAGTCGCTCTTCGCATAATTCACTAGTACGAGCCTGTTCGCCACCTCCGGCATTGCACTCCATTTGTTCAAGGAATGACACAGCAGGATCTAACAAACAACACGAACCCTGTCGATGTCTTCAGCATGTGTGTGTACAGAGTGAGCGAGCATGTACAGATGTTTATATATGTGTGAAGAGTGCTTTGTGAGCAGGCAGTGAGTAATGAAGTGATCTGTAGAGTAAGGCATGTGTTCCTCGGGGAAGTGTTTAAGCAGGCTTGAGAGCGTTTCGATGATGTGGGTGTTATATGTGCGTAAGAGCATTTCATTGTGTGTTTATTGGCACAGGGTGACAGGTCAACTTTTATTTTGGTTTCGGGCAAATTTCAGCTTTGAGCCAGAGGTTTACGCTAGAGAAATCTTCCCACACATTTATGCTGTTACATGCAAACATTACAGTACGCTACTGTTGACGTCTACTGTAATGTGCCCTTCATTTCTGCAGTTTATACTATTAGGATCTGTCCAGTGCTGTACTCTAGAGTAAGTGATAAAAGGAATAGTTCACCCAAAAATGGCAATTTGCTGAGAATGTACTCACCCTCAGACCATCCAAAATCTTGATGAGTTTGTTACTTAATCAAAACATATTTGGAGAAATGTAGCGTTACATCACTTGCTCACCAATAGATCCTCTGCAGTGAATGGGTGCCGTCAGAATGTGGGTCCAAACATCTGATAAAAACATCACAATAATCCACACTCCAGTCCATCAATTAACAACTTGTGAAGTTTCTTGATTTCAGTTCCTGTGTTCCCAATTGACTTCAAACTAACCTCACTTAAAAAATAAATAAATAAATACATAAATAAATGAATTAAAAAACCAAAGTATGGTTAACTACTTCTATTTGAGAGCTGTGTTTTAAAATGCTGTACTAAATGCGAGATGTGAGCTCAATGCGTCCATCTCGTGTATGTTAACGTAGAAAAACAATGGAAATGCTCAAAGTATTTTCCCCAACATCATTAGCACTTGGAAAAGGTTTTAAGTTAAAGTAGTTAACAAGTTGCTAACCACATCAAAACTGTCAAAAGTAGGGTTGCAAAGGGGTGGAACATTTCCAAAACGTTCCATCTTTTTGCAACCCTAGTCAAAAGCACAAATCCTAATTTAAGTTTGTAAAATTAGCTTGTAGCTTTATCGCGAGAGTTTCAAAGTAGCTGCCCAACTAAATTATATATTTAAGAACATATTGCCCCTTAAACAGCTTCAGTGCAGTTAGCATGTTTTTGTTCACAAATGGTAGCATTTTTTACTTAAAGTAGCTAGCAAATACAACTACTACTAGATTAATTGTAGCTTCCCTAGCTACAGTTTCAAAGTAGCTTCCCCACTTGGTTTCTAGTGGCTCCTATCCATGAAGTCTGTCTATCTACATTATCTAAAGGTTTCAGCTAATTAGCCTCACAAGAGTGTGTGCATTGTCTTCTAAATAAAGATGAGCCCTGCGTGATGCATTAGAGGGAACGATATGCTTTGTTGTTGGTGTGAAACAATCACAAAAACCTTGGGAGTTCTCCGTCTAATCATCTCGTTCACACCTAATTAGCCACAATAATGAGAACGCAAACTGACCATGAAAAGCGAGTGTTCGTTTGCTCACTGTGCTAGCGACACCTCTGCCACATTTATGTAGCTCTGAATAATTCATCCCGCCATTCTAGCAGTGACTTTGGAGAGTAAAAATATAGTGTGACCTTTCTCTGATAGCACACGTACATCACAGAGACGTCTATTTGACGTCTGCATTTACATCTGCAAGACATATTTTTTTAGTGTGTTTGCTCATCTGCAATTCCTCTATAGGGTTTTTCCAATCAGATGTTTAGAAAATGTCTTTAAGATTTAGGAATGTATGTAAAACTGATGTCTTAAAGACATCTATCAGATGTTTGTACACAGCAGATGCTTTCCAGATGAAGTGATCTTTAACAGATGTCTTGCAGACGTATGTGTGCTGTCTGGGTTGGCATGTATTTAAACTGCAGTTCAGTCAACTGTTGGTGCTTCTTTACATGCATATGACTGTTTGTAGAGCACAAAGGCTTACTAAGGTTTAAAAATGCAAATGTAATGAGTGGTTAAGTGTTTGGATGGTTGGAGGAACCGTTATTCACACATTCAGATCTCAGCTATAGCGTATACAATGAAAAAGAAAATTTGGTCGTATACCTCTTGACATTAATAGCTCTTTCTGCTCATCAGGTGTCATTAATATTGGTGTGTTAAACAAGGGCGGTCTGGCCGATGGTTGGATCAATAGCTCTTTGTAGCCAGTAATTGGTTTGTTATGGTTAGACGGGCCGCAGCCACTGTTCTGACCCCCTGCTACCAGACCGCAACTGTTTCCATTTAAAACAGACACACATGCTTGTGTGTGTTTAATTGTGCACGTGCAGTTGCACAGAACCAACCTGGTGAAAATGCTGAAACCTTTTACAAATATTTACTCAAAAGAATCATGTTCATAGATCATTTTTGTTTCTTCCACTGTATATCAAACACACAGTTTGCATGATATATTTTTTTACTTATTGGTAAAGGTAGATATTGGGTACTGAGCCACTAATATCTACTAATCCTATTTTAACTGTAAAAGTTGCTTGTAGCTTGGCTACCTACAGTTACAAAGTATCTTTCCACACAGTATTTATTTTTTTATTTTTTCATAAATTGTATAGTTATACGTTATATTTAATATTGTCCTACAGCTTCAGTGTAGTTAACAACTTTTTGTTAGCAACTTGTAGTTTTTTGTAATTTTTTTAACTTAAAGTAGTTAGCAACACTACAAGTTTCTAACCACACTGAAGATGTTATATGCTCAACTCCTGATTTAACTTTGTAAAATTTACTATTTACTATTTAGCTGTTAGCTTGACTAGATACAGTTTCAGAGTAGTTTACCACAATTTATTTAAAATCAATTATACAGTTAAATTATATATTTAAAAAGAGCTTCCTCCGTCAAAAGCTTCAATGTAGTGTATACAGTACCATTATCCATATAAAATATATTTTTTAAATCTCACGAGACAGTGATGTGTTTTTTTCTGTTTTTTTGCAGAAAATGTTTTATGTAGTCTGGTTTGCAGATACCCTGATACTAGAAACCAACATTTTGATAGAAAATTTGTAAATTATATTGTCATTCACTTCATTGTTCCACCAAATTTTTGATTATTTAAAAAAAAATTATAGCACAGTAATATTGTGAAATATTATTAAAACAGTGTTCTATTTTAATATATCATAAAATGTAATTTTGATCAAAATTGATCAAAGCTGAATTTTCAGCATCATTACTCCAGTCTTCAGTGTCACATGATCCTTCAGAGATCATTCAAGAAACATTTCTGATTATTATCAGTGTTGAAAACAGTTCTGCTGCTTCATATTTTTGCGGAAAACGTGAGAATTTTTTTTCAGGATTCTTTGATGAATAGAAAGTTCAGAAGAGCAGTATTTATTTGAAATGTTATTTTTATAATGATGTAGGCTACCGTACTTTGTAAACAGTCTTTACCCCTAATTTTTATAACTTTTATTTAGTAAAGATGCGTTAGATTGATCAAAAGTTCACTTCTTACGAAAACACCTTACTGACCCCAACCTTTTGAAAAGTAGACTGTTCTTTAAAAAGTGACTGCTCTGCGACTAACGTGCCGATCAAGAACGACTGTGAGCACGATGAACGACCTGTTTGTTTTCCAAATGGCTGGCATCTCTTTGGTCGTGTGCCTTTAGAAGTCAACGATCATTCCCGCGAGCCGTCTGAGAGTCTAGCCGTCTGAAAGCAGTCGCCTCCTTCTATCGCACTTTCTTCATCCCCGGCCTCCCTCTGACAATCCCTGAAGGCGACACATAAAGCCCATTCCCCGGTCCGTGGCTGGAGTCTGGTCTGGGACACTGACTGTGATTAGGCCTTTCAAAAGCAGTAGCCACGTGGCTTCTGTTGCTTGATGTCCAAATTGCAGTGTCAGGAAATGTCAAGGTAAGAATTTGCTTAGAACAGCTGGAAGTGTTTTTACAGGAGAGACGAGTGAAAGGGCTGCGGTGTTTACGAGATTCCCTCATCCCCGCGCTCCTAACACGAATGCTGAGCACCATCTGCATCTGTCCAGAGAAGAAATGTGTTTGACTTACAAGAAAAGAGATGCCGTTTCCTCCAGGGAATGTCAGTTTATTATTGGATTTGCACATACTTGTAAATATTTCTCCAAAACTCTAAATCAACAACATTTCTCTGGACATTTGATAATCTTGATAAATCTCACTAGTCCATGTCTAGGATACAATTCACCACAAAATCAAATAATAAAATATTTTACTTAAAGAAAATGAAGCCTATTTAGAAAATTTAATTATTTTTGAAATATAACACATTACATTATGCCTTATTTGCCTCCCAAATTCTTTTTTAAAAATGTAACTTCTGCATTTTTATTTATTTATTTATTTATAATTATTTATCACAGGTAGTCAAGTATTTTACTTAATTTTCACTAATATATAATCAGCATAAATATTTTTGTTTTAACAATATTATTTTCATAGAAGTTAATTACATTTACAGTGTAGTGTATTTAATAATTATATATATATATATATATATATATATATATATATTATTAATAAAACAACATAATTAATACAACATATTGTGTTTTATTTTATGGATATTATATGATATTATAATAATAGAATAAAATAATAGAAAACTTAAAATTTAAATAAAAATAAAATATATCTATAAATTAATACAATAGTTTTAAGTTGTAGCTTAAGTATTTCTTTAATGTTAATGGTTTTGCTTAAGTACTCTTCCACTTTAATGTAAGTGTCTTTGTTAAAAAATTACCATTAAATAAAAATTATATTTTATTTTTACTATATAAATATATAGAATATTATATTAAATAATTAATTATTTAAATAATTAAATAATATATTAAAGAAAAAATAGTAATAATACGTGTGTGTGTATGTATATTGTGTGTGTGTGTGTGTGTGTGTGTATGTGTATGTATATATATATATATATATATATATATATATATATATATATATATATATATATATATATATATATATATATATATATATATATATACCATTTTAATTTTAAGTATTTTAAGTATTCTGTATTTTTTCAATGGTATTTCTACATTTAAAAAATATATATATTTTAAGATCATGGGTGACTACATCGTTTGACTGCTTGATTTTACACCTACTGATGACAAGTGAAACTGGGATTGTGAACTCAGACCTGCCGAATAGCTGAGGTCTTGATGAATGTGAATAGTGCGTTTACATTTCAGGAGGTGCGACACTAGTAGCCATGACAGGCATTCTCATGCGCAACAGGCTTGTAGTCTAACGCACATCTGCATTACGACCCCAGGGCAGACGTTCCCACTGTTCACCTCAAAGTTGCTGAAGGCCTGAAATCTCTGATATTGTGGGTGGTAATTTTAAGACGTGTCTAGACCTCACATGTGATCCCCTCGGGGCTCTGAATAGAAACCAAACTGGCTTTTGTAAATGAAAGTGCTGTTATGTTTGGAGCCAAGGTGATTGTTGAGAGGAGCCAGGCAATGAAAAACGCGTGAGAGAAAAAGGTTTTAGCCAGCTGGACCACAATTACAAATCCTCTTTAAAGTATCAAATCTAGGCGTTCGAATCAAATCCATCTATGGGAGAGCTTCTGTTGTCCTCTTTTAATTGCTTTTGCTCTGTGTCTCAACAACAAATCTCTCTTCATGGGTGGTGGAGGGTGTGATTGACAGTCATAATTGCATTGATTACTGCAGACAGACACTGAGCTGTGTCCAGGAGACTATAATTAAAAGGCCTTGCACATTTTGTCTTCTTAAATGAGAAAAATAAGCTTCCAGAGTGTCAGTTTTTGTGACAGACACATATATTTACTAATTTGACTTCACAGTCATCAGACAATAACTGTGTTTCAAGATCTACTAATAGCCTTGTCAGTGGATGAATGTTTTTGTGGAATTTGAGTAAATATGTTTCATAAACTAAATGTTCTTTTCAGTTGTTTTCAGCAATTTTGGGTAAATCTAATTTGCTGTCATAAATTGCGTATATTATCCATAATACTGTGTAGAGATAGTCACCCGTTAATTTACATCATCATTCAGCCAGAAGTGCTGATGTTTTTAGTTTAAATTTCAGCGATTGTCTTAGTTTCAACAGATGCGTTTGTTTTACAACCATGAAACGACATACACAGTAATATTGATTTATAAACTACAAAACAAAAATTTTTTAAAAAAAACATTATTTGTATGCAAAAAAATAACAATAAACATATTTGCATGGATTTGGCCTAAAGAAGAACACACAGTAAAAACATTTATAATGTTACAAAAAATTGCTATTTCAAATAAATGCTGTTCTTTGTATTAAGGGAAAAAATGTATTTCATAAAAATATGAAGCAGCACAACTGTTTTCAGCATTTATAGTAATAAGAAATGTTTTTCATATTCAGCATATCAGAATGATTTCTGAAGAATCGTGAAATTGAAGAGTGGAGTAATGATGCTGAAAATTCAATTTTGATCACAGGAATAAATTACATTTTAATATATACTATAATAGAAATGGGTATTTGGAAATTAGAATAATATTACTGTTTTACTGTATTTTTGATCATATATATATATATATATATATATATATATATATATATATATATATATACAATAAAATGTTTGAATTTGCATTATGCATCATCCACACCATCAGGTGTCAGTATAGTCCAAGATGATTGTCATATCAGCCGGTGCAACATAAACAAAAAATACTGACTACACCTTCAAAGACCAAAATAAAAATAAAACTGGCATATCCTGATGAAGTCCAGTAGTTTAAACCCTATGAATTGTCAGGCACGTGGATAAATTCTTTCTCATAGTCTTTTTTTAGGTTTAAACGTTAAATCAAGCACATGCAGTGGGTTCTGAGGTTCTGCTGCAGCTGTTGAGCGTCTCTGTAATAAATGGGTCCAGCGGCAAACCCCAATCTGCCACCGCACTCCTTTATTCCACTTCATCAAATACATCCCGTCTTTTCTCGTGCCATTTATAGATCCTCTTTTGGTACATTCGCTAAAGTTCATTAGTTCATAGCCATTGTGCTCCAGATTTGTAACGTGAAGCCTTTTAGGCCTCGTGCGATGAGATTCTGTCTCTGTCTAGGCCTTGCGCTCCGATAAGCTCTTTTTCATTTGGGTGTATAGAAAGCACGAGGATTGGGATTTTCGTTGGTGAGGATTTTGAGCTAGATAGACAGAGATGATTAAAACAGGAATCCCTCGAGGAAACACAGATAAAATGTGTCGCCACAACAACTGGACGGAGAAATGAAAGATGGGAGGCTGGGCTGCCGTTGGTGCACTTGTTCTCGCTAGTCTTGGAATCTGATGGAGCACAATTACACACTAGATTAAAGGCCTTTAGAGATACGGAGGATTGCATCCCTCAGGATCCCTAGCGGACTGCTGGCTGTGTGTTTGTGCCATGTGTCGCTGGCGCTCTCCCCTGAGACTGCGGCTCTGGCACTGCTGCTGTTGGTGCCTTCGGACTCCAGGTTTGTGAGATCAGACACAGGCTGGTGGCCTAGCAACTGTTTGTTTGGGTTTTCAGTTGTGTTACACCCTGTGCACTTGAATACTCTTTATCATTTGACATATATAGTCTCTGTATGGATTATATATCATATGTCTATACATATTACAGTTCAAAAGTTTGAATGGTTTTTAAAAATAATACTTTTATTCAGCGAGGACTTCCTATTAATCAAAGAATTTTGAAAAAAAACGTCTGTTTCCACAAAAATATGAAGCTGCACAACTGTTCGTTGAGCAGCAAATAAGTATATTAGAAAGATTTCTGAAGATCATGTGACACTGAAGACTGGAGTAATGATTCTGAAAATTCAGCTTGATCACAGGAATAAATTACATTTTAAAATACAGTTGTTTTTATTTTATTTTAATAATATTTCACAATAGTGCTGTGGGAAAATACAGTGATTAACAATTTAAATTACACATTTTCTACACATGTTGATGTTCCTCGTATCAGGTGATCTGTGAACTTTACTATAAAAATATAGAGTTTTCAAAACATTTTAAATTGATGTTGACTTGCTATTTTTTTATTTTAGACAGATTCTATTGCAACCATCAAAAGTTATAAAATAATAATAATAATAATAATAATAATAATAATAATAATTCTTAACAAACAGTTCACCTGTGATATCAGTAAATAATATAATTTTATTCTAGACGGACAAGAAAAGTGAAGGGTCTGGATTCTATGGAAACTTGTTTCTGTGTCTGCCGTGCCACAAGGATACGTTTTCTATGAGTATTTACGCCTTGATTTGAACGAAAGCAGTGCATCAGTGCAGCGCGGCTGACACAAAAGACCGTACACTGCTTGCATTCAGCTCATATTCTTCAAAATGGCGCTACGGTGATGTGGAGAGACACAGAGGAGAGGAATTGTTGAAAAAAGTCATAATTTTTGTTTTCTTCGTGTACAAAAAGTATTCTCGTCGCATCATTACGTTACGGTTGAATCACTGATGGCAGATGGACTATTCTGACGATGATTTTCATACTTTCCTGGACCGTGACACTGTTATTTATTTATGGGACAGTCACAAGCCTCCCAGTTTTTATCCAAAATATCTTAAATTGTGTTCAGAAGACGAACGGAGCTTTGATTGATTAATGACAAAATTTTCATTTTAGGGTGGAGTATCCCTTTAATGCCACACTGTTTGGCGTCATCGGTCGCTGTCAGCTCCTTCTCTTTCATCCGCACTCTTTTATCTGTGTGTGCGCGTGTGCGTGTGCGAGGGATGTCAGGGTTAGCGAGAGAATCTTTTGGTCCTGGCGTGTTTCTGCTGAGCTTGTCTGGTCTTGTCAGAGAGAATTTACACCTTTGTTTACTGCAGTTAATCTCATATAATAGACACTGAGAGATCGCAGTGAAAAAAAAAAGAAAGAAATAAAAAAACATTGCATTTTCAGTGAAATATTTAATATAATCTTAAAAACTAAATTATTTACATGTGAAGCAAAATTGCATAAGATATTGAGTCCTTTTTTTCACAGTAATATATATATAAGATAATGAGTCCTATATTATATTCATAGATATATATATATATATATTATATATATATATATATATATATATATATATATATATATATATATAAAAAATCCTGCCAAACATGTTTTCATGCCAAATATATATGTATATATTTTTTATTATTATTTTTCTTTAAGATCCTGTTCATAAGAGTAATTGTTTTCATGTCATAACACAGGTTCTGCTGTCTGTGGAGCTAAAATAAATAAATAAATAAATACCTTTAAGTAAGCAAGTAATAAACAAACTTACAAAATTACAAATTGTTGTTTGAACCCTGCTGAATTTCCACTGTGTTTTCAAATGAAAGTGTTATTCATTCATTTATTCAACATGAAAACGTGTTTGGCAGGACTTAAAATGGCAGGAATTTAAAAAAAAAATGTTGATTTTAAAAAACAAAAAAACACACACACACACACAAAAAAACTAATTTCTTCATAATAGATTTTGCTCTATGTTTGTAAGGACATTGATTTCAGAAGATTTGGTCTGTTTTGCCTGTCTGGTTTGTTAATGGAACGAAGCATCATGAAACTCATCCAGTTTAAATCGTCCAATTTAGAAAAAGAAAAAAACAGTCCAGTTAATGCAACACAATTTACAATATAAACTGTTCTCGTCGCAGCTGTTTTCTTTGGAGCTTCACTGCCTGTGGTTGTCTGTGGATGTGCTTTGAGAAGTAAAACCCTGTCATTTTTAGTTCTGTTTTTAGACAGGAGTTCAGTGAAATTTGTCTGCAGACCTAGAGAGATGCCCAGATACTCAGCACTGATCTTCATCATATTAGAAATCTTTCTTACCGCTAACAGAATATTAGTATTCCATGCCATATTACACTACACACACACTAACATAATACACTAAAATTAAATTGATAAGACAAAAACAAACAAATGCATGTCATTTATTTTTCTGTGGAATTAAGGAAATTGAGTTGAGATGAGTGTCAGAGCGATAAAACAAAGTTGAGCTCAGTTGAATTTTAATGCGCTGTTATGCGATAATTTATTTATTGTGGAAAAAAATCATTTTACTTTACATACTGCTGTTTATTTGTTATGCTGCTTTTTTTCTTTATTATGTATAATTTTTGTGATTATCATTCATTGACTCATCAGTTTTGTGGCAAATTAAAAGTAGCCTACACTGATTTATTCAAGAAAATAATATGTAGCTCGTAACAAATATCCCACAGGTTGTATTTACTATTAAAAATACAGCAAAAGCAGTAATAATGTGAAATATTATTACAATTTAAAATAACTATTTGAATATATATTAAAATGTAATTTATTCCTGTGATCAAATCTGATTTTCAGCATCATTACTCCAGTCTTCAGTGTCACGTGATCCTTCAGAAATCAGTCTAATATGCTGATTTGCGGCTCAAGAAACATTTCCGTCTATGATCAGTGTTGAAAACAGTTGTTCCGTTTCATATTTTTGTTGGAACTGTGTTTTTTCCAGATTTTTTGATGAATAGCAACTTCAAAAGAACAGCATATATTTAAAATAGAAATCTTTTGCAACAATATAAATGTCTGTACTCCCACTTTTGATCAATTTAATGCGTCCTTGCTGAATAAAATCATAAATTTCCTTTAAAAAAATTCCTACTGTCCCCAAACTTGCTTAAACTTCAGTTATGTGCTAATTTAGTGTTGTTTTGTCACGTTGCACAACATTTTCACTGTTTGTGTGAACAGACAAAATATTTCCAAGTCTTTGGAAACTGGGTTAGAACAAGTTGTTAGTAGCTCGTAGCTTGGCAAACAACTGTTTCAGGGTTGCTAAATAGTGTTACGTGTGTGACACTAATAAATAAAGTATCAAAATACTCTGACACAACCCTGCGGCAGCAGACTGTTGGTCTAAAGAATAATTGGCTTGATTGTGCAGTGCAGGAAGCTGCAGGTCTCTGCCCCACTGCCCTACTGCCTCAGGCTGGGTTATGAAGGGCTGGACGTCCTGTTTGATCCGGCTCGCTCTCACACACAGACACACACACACACATCAACAGACACAGACACAAACCACACACACACACCACACACACACACACACACACACACACACACACACACACACACACACACACACACCTCTTTGCTCACTGCCTCCTGCAGTAAATCTAGTAAACATGCTAATGTTCATAGGCTTTTAAAAAACTCTAGCCTCGGGCCTCACACACACACACACACACACACACACACACTGCCACAGCACTGATCATATAGAAGCAAATAGCCTGTGTTACGAGTCTCGTAAAGTTTTTTTTTTTTTTTTCTTTCAAACCTAATTAAGAAAAAGAATGTGTGCTACTTTCCAGGTGTTGGCTAATTAAACAATGTGTAACATTTATGACTAACAAACAAGATACATTAAAACCAGACACCATTTTAATAACTTCATTTATTAGACAAATACAAATGTAATTAATACGTTATACCATACTAACAACCTGGTAGTCTATGAAACGCACCATATAAATACTGTGTTTTTTTGGACTTTCAACCAAAAAATAAAATAAATTGCCTTGGATACGGCACATATTGTTGATGTTTTAAAACTAATAACTTGGTATTTGCAAAAAATAAAATAAAAAAGTTATATAGTTTCCATAATTATATATATTTATATATATTATAATATATATATATATATTATAAGGAAGACTTTGAAAACATGTTAGGATATTTGGAGTATATGATAAAATTTTTCATAATATTTTTAAATTATTAACAATAAAAAAACAACAAAAACAAACATGGTATTATATCAAAAAATTTTCCATTATTTTTTATACAATATTAACAATAAAGGTTAAAGGGGTCCCACGGCAAAACAACCTGTCCTTATGTTCCTGTTTTTATTTTATTTTTTTTAAGGGGGAAAGGTTAACATAGCAGGCAGATTTTGTGCATAACATGCACATGTGTGTATGTTCATGTAATCTTTCATCGAGAAGGTCTGGAAAAACACAGATCTTGAGCAGTTCTGGAAAAGCATTCAGTGTTTCCGAAGGCCTCGTGTGTTTTTCTCAGTGCTTTATTACTGGTAACGATATTGTCATCTTTTTCTTGCTCGCTGGGAATTGTAATGCAGTGTTCTCTGTAAAACAACTTTAAAGAATCTTTACTTTATTGCAGGGCAAAATGCAATATAAATTTGAATCGAATTATTAAATGACATTTTCCTTTTATATATGTATGTACGTTATTTATGTATGTATCTAACAACTGTAATAGTTAAAATGATACACCACGAACTGAATACAAAGTAAAAAAAAAAAAAAATTGTAGATAATTTTTTTTAAAATATAAAATATTTAAAAAAATCAATACTTATCTGTATAATTTTTATACTTACTAAATTTATATTTTTCTTAATTTTATATATTTATATCTTTATAAAATCTTTATAAAATTAAATATTGCCTAATTAATATTACTAATATATCGATCTATGGATCTGTAGCTATCTATCTATCTATATATCTATCTATCTATCTATCTAGCTATCGATGCTGTCTGTCTGTCTGTCTGTCTATCTGTCTGTCGTTGTCCATCCATGACCATCTATATCCATCCATCCATCCATCCATCCCATCCATCTACCATCCATCAATCATCCATCCATCCATCCATCCACACTATCCACCTAGCATCCATCTATGGGCCATCTATCCTATCTAATCTATCTATCTATCTATCTATCTATCTATCTATCTATCTATCTATCTATCTATATTTTTCCATCCATCCATCCATCCATCCATCCATATTTTCCATCCATCCACCCATTCATCCATCTATATCTTTCCATCCATCCATCAATCAATCCATATATTTTCATCCATCCATTCATATTTTTCCATCCATCCGTCTGTCCATCCATCCATCCATCTATATCCATCTATCCTTCCATCCATCCATCCATCCATCCATCCATACTTCCATCCATCTTATCATATTTTTCCATCCATCCATCATTATCCACCATCCATCCATCCATATATTTTCATCCATCCATTCATATTTTTCCATCCATCAATCCATCCATCCATCCATCCATGTCCATTTCCTTCCATCCATCCATCAATCCATTCCATCCATCCACATCCATATCCAATCCATCTATCCATTCTATCCTTCCTTACATCCATCCATCCATCCCTATATTTTTCATCATCATTCCATCCATCATCCATAATCCATCCATCCATCCATCCATATATTTTTCCTCCATCCATTTTTCCAATCTCTCCATTCACATTTTTCCATCCATCCATCCATATTTTTCCATCCATCCATCCATTCACATTTTTCCATCCATCCATCCATCCATCCCATTTTTCCATCCATCCATCCATCCATCCATCCATCTATATTTTTCCATGCATTCACATTTTTCCATCCATCCATCCATCCATCCATCCATTCCCATTCCATCCATCCCCCCCCTCCATCCACCCGCCATCCATCCATCCATCCATCCATCCATTCACATTTTTCCATCCATCCATATTTTTCCATCCCATCCCTCCCTCCATCCAAAACGCAATATTACTGCCATCCATCCATTACAATTACTCAAACGCAATATTACTGTTTTCTCGCAAACAGACTCAGGTTTGAAAGTATTTTAAAAGTGAACTTCAGGGAAAAGCAAAAAGAAATGCCACAAATGTGAAGAATATGCTTCCATTGAATTATAATTCATTTATTCATCATTGCACACTCGTGTGAAATAGCTGCCTTTAAAACTGAAGATGCTGCTGATTCTCTCAATCCCAATCAAAGTGGCAATGCTTTTAAAGATGCAATTAGTCCCTGACGTGCTAATTAATCTCTACCAACACATCCATTCCCATGTAGGTCAGCAGTGTCCTGTTGTGTAGATCATTAGAGGTGTGCAGTCGCTCACTTAGCTTCCGAACGCTAATCAGCTTCCCTCTTTTGATGGATGATTTATTTATCATGGCACGAGTGATGACCCCAGCTATAAATGGCATCGTAGATGACCATTAAAAAATGATGAGGTGCCTATCAGCTCGCTGGACCCTGAAAGCTTGTAGGGGGTTGTTTTGAAATAACCGTTTGAAGATACTGATAGATGTGTCCTCTTTAAAAAAATGTACACAAGGAATTAGATTTCACACCATTTGCTACAAACCTCATGAATTAGCTTACATAAACAAATGCACAAATAATGTGAATGATGTGAAATGGCTTACAGTAATTTGAAGTACAAATTATTGAATTAATTCTAAGCAAGTAAATGCTGTATTTATTTGATAAAAAAATACAGTAATATTGTGAAATCTTATTACAATTTAAAATAACTGTATTCTATTTGAATATATTTTAAAATGTAAGTTATTCCTGTGATGAAAAGCTGAATTTTCTTCACAGTCTTTAGTGTCACACGGTCCTTCAGAAATCATTGTAATATGCTCATTTGCTGCTCAAGAATCATTTATTGTTATTATCAATGTTGAAAACAGTTGTGCTGCTTCATATTTTTGTGGAAACTGTGATGCATTTTTTTTTTTTTTTTTAAAACCAATTCCAAATGCTTACTGAATAAAATTTTACATTTCTTAATAAATAAATAAATATTCTTACTGCCACTTTAAATTGGATGCATATGATACATTTCTGATTCATTTATTTGTTTTAAAACCAATTTTTGTCATATTGGCGACCTAGATTCCAAAGAATCTGTCCCTTTTTCTAAGTGATGCGTTACATAATCATTCCTTGAAAAATTGCTTAAATGAATTGTTATATAACCATTGCATGAGAAATTAAAAGCACTCTTCTTTATTTTTGTTTCAGTTGCTTATCTCGGAGACATCGCGCTGGATGAGGAAGATATGCGCATGTTTAAAGTGGACCGCATTGTGAATTTAGCAGAGAGAACAGTCACAATTCTGAATCACACAAATACAGGTAAGTGTGTGTGTTCGTCAGTTTGAGTGCATGGGCCTGCTTTATATAAACTTTGTGCCAGGCTTAATTGGCAGTCAGAGACTCAGGAAGAGAACTTGAAGCCATACATTTTTAAACCAACAGAGAAAAGCCTGTCAAGAAACAGTTACCACATTCCCAAACACAACAACACATTGCAGTTGGGATCTGACAAAATGACAGCAAATTTTCTCATAATTAGAGTTAAGTTTCATGATATTTTCACCCCAGAAGGAGGTAAAGTTTGCATATAAATATAAAAAAATCCAGACTATATATATAATCCAGCACACATCTGTTTTGCTATATATATATAGTCCAGTCCAGTCTGTGTGTAGGAGTTAGCATTCAAAACAATAGAAAAAAACATGCAGAATATGAACAGATATGAGTTAGTGGTTACCGTTGAGCTCAGTAGACAATTTAAAGTCTCATATTTGTAAATGGCGCATATATTGACACAAAAATTTATTTGGACTATTTTGATCTAGATCAAACATTTCATCAAAAAAAAAACTTTTAAAGATGTTAGTGGAAAAGACACAAAATATTTGAACATATTCACTTATCCAGATTGCCAGATGTTAGTGGAAAAGTCTCTTACAATTTTGCAAATGTGGGTTATTTATTTAACTGTAAATGTAAGTTGTAGAAGATGATGTGTCATTTATCTTTCTCTGAAACTTGTGATGATGAGGTTCCAGACTGACCGTTTCGGTTTCTCTTCATTTGGTGTTGGAAATGGTAGGTTTAGTTAACAATGAGACGAATACAAACGATACGGTGTCCAGTCGGGGATCCCATCGGAGGAAGAGGGCAGCGACGTCCAGACCTGAGAGGGTGTGGCCCGAGGGAGTCATCCCTTACGTCATCAGCGGGAACTTCAGCGGTAAGTCATGTACACCTGCACAGCTTTTCATGTTTAAGTTTTAGTGGAAGTCAACAGCATGTGATCGATAACGTCTGTTTGGTTATTAAGTTGCATGATTATAGTACTGTAGGAAAAAAATGTTTGTGAAAGAAATCACACATTCATGTGTCTGAAATCGGTCAGTCTAACCTCGTGTCACTCCATTTGTTTGACTTTGTGGAGCTCAAAAGAAGTTGTTTATGGAACTCAATTATAAAAGAACTGCTTTACTTTTAAAGTAATACAAAGATGAAAAGGTGTTTTGCTTTGGTCGTGTGTTATCTTGCAGAAGGCAACAAAAGAGCCAGGACAAAACACAACAGATAGGTGCATGACATTCCTGGTGCAACTGTACACAACGTTGCTGAATTTTTTAATATTTATTTAAATCAGAATTACTCCATATTCAGTCATAACTATATGAAGACATAAAATGTGCAAGTTTGAATTGCAACACCTTATGATCGTGTGCTCCAGCATGACTTGATAATGATCCCAAAAAAATCTCTTGCTTCAGTGGAATCAAGTCTGGAATCTGACTGTCACGTGATGAGAGTCACATGATGTCAATAGCTGCATCCCAAATGATGCATTATATGCACTTATGCACTATGTACTCAACTGTGTTGTTTATGAAATATATAAGGTTATTTTGTCATTCAGAATCAGTCTGACAGCCCCTCCCCCTCAGGCTGTTTAATTAAAGTTGTGACAGTATCCGACTTTCCACACTTTGTTTTTTTTCTTCTTTTTTTGCGGTTAATTAAGTGCATCATACAGGTATTTAAAGTGCACTGTTTTGTTTTTGAATTTTCAGTGTGAACACACTACTCACTATTTATACGACAAAACGGCATTGAATAGTGCATCAGTATGTTAATTGGGACGCACATAATGTCTCAAAATTACTTATTTAATTAGTGACCGACAATTAATATAGTGTGATTTATTTATTTATGCATTTATTTATTGCCATTTTATTCATAGTTTTTCTTTGTTTTAATTTTTGTTTTTCCTGGTTAAAGTTAGATTTTGAATCCAGGTGATTTGTATGTGAAACATATTTTGGTTGACTTTGTGAAGAAAACCACAATATTATGATATATACCACAATAATATCCTATTAAACTCACAAAAAATTCATTTTAACCCACAATATTAAACCACCATCTACCACCATCATCACAAAAAATTCACACAAAAACACCACCAGCCCCCAGAATATTTATATATATATAGTATGAATATCTGAACATAAAATGCTATATATATATAGAGAATAAAAAAAACAACATCAATAACAAAATTATATTAGCTTTATGCAATCTTTTTTTATCAACACTTGAACGTGGGCAAGTTTCATAAAAAAAACAACGTTTTGAACAAAAAGCTGAGAAAATCACATTTTCGGATTCAGATCAATGATCAAAAGATAGATGGAGCTTTCATCAACACCCCCAAAGCTTCACAGTCCTAAACCACTTCCTGGATCATCATTTCATTCAATAACGTAAGGCATTTTTGATTCATATGCTGTTAAATGTTTGATGATTGCATTATTTTACATATTCTTCTGCTTACATATGTATTACATACATTTCTCAGAAGATGTAATAGCACCTCCTACAGTATAACAGTGAATATACAGAAAGCTGGAAAATTTCGTCAATATCGGGGAAGCGTCGTCTTGTAAATAATGGCGGGGAAAGAGCTCAAATTACTCATGCTGTGATTTAAAGGTGCAGTTGCATTTACCGTTGTTCGGCAAATTGTTACAGGCGAAATCCAGTCATTTCAAGATTTATCCACATAAATGGTATTTCCTCGCAAGATTTCCCTATGCAGATTTCGCAACGGATGCAAGTGGCCATTAGAAAGTGGTTTGTTTTGAAAGTGGCTTCTGTGTGAGCTGTGCTTTAGACATGGCTACAATACTGACAATAGACAAAGGTCAATTTTGTCTGTGCAAAATTACCAACATTTCACAGATGTCACCGGCACCTTAGGTCACCCTGCTCACTGCTCATCCCGTGTGTGTGTGTGTGTGTGTGTGCTGTACAGGAAGCCAGCGAGCCATATTCAGACAGGCCATGAGACACTGGGAAAAACACACATGTGTGACGTTCATCGAGAGAACAACAGAGGAGAGCTACATTGTCTTCACCTACCGGCCGTGTGGGTAAGTGTGCGTGTTAGCGGATGTGTGCAGGCTCCACAGGGAGGTGTGTGTGTGTGTCCGTGTCAATGTGAGAGAGAGTTTCCACAGCAGGAGGACCAAACCTTTGACTCTTCCAGGAAGGAATCAAGCTCATGTGGAGCTTGTGCTTTTCACTCTTTTCTTTCACTCTATCCTCTTTCTTTTCGGTCTCTTCCTGATTTATCGCTCAAGTGGTTTTCCATCCGATCCGCCCCCTATCTTCCCCTTATCTGCCATCAGACCCATCAGACTGATTATTTTTTTTATGTCTCTCTTGGCTATCACCCTATGACCGAGCGATTACTCTGTGCTTCGCTGAGGAAATACCAGCCGTTTGTGTCACACTGTTCTCCACGGGACTGTCACCTGAACATGTGTGTTTTATCTGTACACAATGGCTCCCCGTAGATGCTTCAGTAGCGTGGCAGAAGTTCAGAGCCCAGCTTGACGGTCACATCCGTTGGAGACAAATCAGTCCCCGGGATGCCGTGTTGGCACGTCGGTTTTGCTCTTAAGCTGCTTCTGTCTGCTGGAAAATGGGATTTATTTTGCTCTTTTGAAACGTGTGGTTGACAAACGTTCACCACTCGAAGCTCGTCCACAGACCACACAGAATATTTAGCGAAAGTTGTGTGGAAATCTTCATGAATTACAATAAACATCTGGCTTGGAATATCAACACATATTCAGTGTTCAGCATCTCGGCCTGTCGTGATGAATGATTATACAATATGTTTATTCATATGTATGATTATACATATGTTGGTCATTTATAAAGTTGTTTCCATATGAAAGTCTTAGTATCCAAAAAGCCTGTTAATTTCTGAGATGCACAGAGAGGGTGGAGGGTCATGAAAAACAAGTGGTTTTGGTGCAAGAAAACTTGATTAAGAGTATAATCGACCAAAAAAATAAAAAATAAAAAAAAAGGATTCTTTTAATAACAGTTATCCTAACAAACAGTTAAACTAAAACGTGCACCTTGAATAAATAAAATATTGTTTGAGGGGTAAAGTTACACAATCTGTAGATCCCTTATTTCATTTAACATCGTTAATATGGCATGGTAGGATACCCAGGAGGTGGGAAGATGGATTTTGTTGCAAATAATATTGAAAATATTGTAGTTTTTTTTCTTTATTTTCTTGAAGTCATAAAAAATATAGTCTGAGATTACTGAAGCTTGATGTCCTAATTTCAAAAAATAAACATACTAAACATAAACATAGACATAAAAAAAAAAAAATACATCTGATTGGATAGATGATAAACAAATGGGCATTTTGTTTTTTTGCCCCTTATAAAGTCTATACAATTAAACCATAGAAAAATTACAAATGAG